>NW_012114688.1:5484214-5632259 GCF_000951035.1 Colobus angolensis palliatus
CTGGGTACATAACGAAAGGAAGGCAGAAATAAAGATGTTCTTTGAAACCAATGAGAACAAAGATACAACATACCAGAATCTCTGGGACACATTTAAAAAGTAAATTGACCCAAGGGAAGAAGCCTAAGAACAAGTCCTCACGGACACGTGGGGCCTTCAAGAGAAGTCAGCGATCTGATGGTTCTCCTTAGCTCAAGGTTTTACCGAGATGTCGTATCAGCAATTATCTAACATACTGATCACTGCAAGAAGAAAACTATAGATCATAAGCCATATGAAAATAATTAAACACTATCCTAGTATAGAAACCTAATCTGAACATTGATGTATTGTCCAATTGTCATCACGATTCTTATTTTACTTTTCTTTTGGTCATTTAATTTTCTCTGAATGTGAGCCACATTAATGCTTATAATTAATGCTTGTAATTTTAGGTTGCCTTTGCATTTTATACTAAATTTGTCCAACAGATAAATAAAAATTATATTTGTTAACATAAATTAAATAAAATACAAGCCAACAAAAACACAGCACAATCTTTTTTTTTTTTTTTTACAGAAAAAGATTTCTATGTGTTTTATTGACTGTGTTTTTTGAAGTTTAAGTTTTTATTATTATTATACTTTAAGTTTTAGGGTACATGTGCATAACGTGCAGGTTTGTTACATATGTATACTTGGGCCATGTTGGTGTGCTGCACCCATCAACTCGTCAGCACCCATCAACTCGTCATTTACACCAGGTATAACTCCCAATACAATCCCTCCCCCCTCTCCCCTCCCCATGATAGGCCCCCAAATCTATCTTCTAACCCCTGAAAACTAGTGGAGGATGATTAAAAAAAAAGTGGACATCAAAGCAACTCTAATACAAAATACTCTTCCATTAACTTATGCTACAATCTACCGTAAGTATCACCCCTTCCAAATTCTCTCTTGTGTACGTTATCTTGGTAAATGGCACAATCATCCACTCAGCTGCCATGGTTTGTCTAACCTTATCCTAACCAGTTACTTTGTCTTATCAGTTTTAGCATTTAAATATTTATCTCCATAGACACTACGTTTTCTTACTGTAACAGCCTGTTCTCACACAGAGTCCTCCCTGACCTATCCTTCATGGTACTACGAGATAAATTGGTTTTTATCATGTTTATATTAAAAACCTTTTAATCATTCTTCTTAGGACAAAGTCCAAACTCCTTAGGCTGGCATAAAAAGTGCTTCAAGATATTGCTATGGTTTTTCCTTCTGGTTTTATCTCTAGAATTACCTGCAGGAGCACCAAGTTATATATTCATAGGAATTTTTGTTTGTTTTGTTCCTTAAGTACCTTAAACATAATAAGCCCTCTTACTTTCTCCATACCTATTGATATGCTGTTCTCTCTGGAACCTGATTCTTGAGTGCAGTTGCTTTTACTCAACTTGCAAAACTCTGCTTCACCTTCTCCAGGCTGGGTTTTCCTGACTCACACACTACCTGGCTGTATTAAGTGACACTCCTTTGGATTTCAAGTATAACCTTCAATTTGACTGTCATAAAAGTCATCCCATTCTGGGTCAACCAGCAGTGCCTTTGTTGTCCCTGACCTTAGACCATGAGCTTCCAGCGCAGGGACTAACATTCATTACACGGGCACTCAATTAAGGATTGTTTAATGAAAAAATAAAGACACAATAGTTTCCAAGTTATTTCTATTTGATTTTGGAATGCATTTCCTGAATTCCCATTTGATATAAACACACCCACTCACCAACTGCAGATGCCACCCTCAGACCTACAGTTAGATATTAATAAAGCAGCTAGAAACATTTCGATGAATTTTAAAGGCTCAACACTCCTAACACTTCTCTGTTTCTCAGTTCTTGCTACTCTATTCTCTCCCTCACTCACTATAATTGATAAAAGTCTATCTTAAGGAAAAAAAAGGAAAATTTCTCCTTTTTTAAAATAGGAGGACATCAAATGATCTTTACTGCTGCCCCAAGGGTATGGAAATGGTCAATGTCATATAATACACCCATTTGTGGTTTTAGATCAGATACCCTCTAGGGCAGGAACTGTGTTCTTGATACAGTCTGCTTGTTTTAGAGCTTGTATACTTGCATAGCATTCTTCTTCTCTAACAACAATCATAAAAATAGCATGGACTTTCTTGTAATCTTAGTCATAAGCTAAGGAAGGAAAGATTACAAAATTATGCCAATTTAAGATCATTGATAGAGATCTTAAAAGGTCCCAACAAATGCTTTATATAATGTGGAAAACCCTGTAAGAGAGACATGTGCCACGAGTCTTAGGAAAAGACATTTGAAATTGCACTGAGAAGTAGTCATGCTATACGGAAACAAAATCTTTACTATAAATCTCACTCAGCTGAAAGGGGAAATCCACAGCAGGGCTGAGTTAACGTTGAAAGGGCTTCCTAGACCAGCTACTTACCTCTTTATAATTATCTAGGAATAAATACTTTGGGACACCTATTATGTAACCTCTTGTGAAAGATACGCAGAGGTGAGGTTGTAAAATACGGAGTTTCAGGGGAAAAAAAAGCTTTGGAGGAAGACAGACCTGCATTTCAAACCCAATTCTATCACTTATGAGCTGTTGCTTTGGGGGCATATTCTTTCAAGTCTCTGAGCCTGAGTTTCCTCATGTCAAATGTTGAAGAAAACCCTACCTCACAGGTTCCTTCTAAGGTTTAAACAAGATACGGTGTTCAAAGTGCTCAGCACAGTGCCTGGCACAGAATGAATAGTAAATGGTGACTGCCATCTGTTGACATGTATTTAACACAGCTGGCACCAGGTATGACCAGTGTCAAATGAGAAGCATATACAGAAAAACTGTTCATGTCCTCATCCTCTGTCTTCTTCCTCTACAAATTGTAACCTCCTTAGGAGGTGGCTCACACCTGTAATCCCTGCACTTTGGGAGACTGAGGTGGATGGATCATTTGAGGTCAGGAGTTTGAGACCAGCCTGGCCAACATGGCGAAACCCTGTCTCTACTAAAAATACAAAAGTTAGCCTGGCGTGGTGGCGCATGCTTGTAGTCTCAGTTACTCGGGAGGCTGAGGCAGGAGAATCGCTTGAACCCAGGAGGCGGAGGTTGCAGCGAGCCAAGGTTGTGCCATTGCACTCCAGCCAAGGTGACAGAGCAAGACTCCATCTCAGAAAAAAAAAGAAAAAGAGTAGAAGCAGTTCTTACTTCACCTTCATGTCTTCCTAGCACATAAAATAATACTGCATCTACAGCAGATCCTGTAATACATATTAAATAATATCTGATCTATGTGTTTTCTGTGAGTAGGTGATTGCCTCGTGGAAAGCAGAAATGTCCAGTTAAAAAAAATGTTTCATTACTATTGAGTACAAACTAGAGCTAAGCAAGGAATAAATGGAATCTAGTTTACCAGCTTTTCTCAGATCCTCATTCTCCTCGTGCAGTATGCATTAACTGTGTGGTTTGAGGTTAGAAGCTGGTAATTTACCCATTATGTGCCAGGCACCTTATACTACCAAGCCAATTTTCTAATCCATGTGGGGTAGATACTGTTATCTCCATGGTACAGATGAGAAGCTGATGCTTAAAGAGTCTGAGACACTTGCCTAAAGTCATGCAGCTAAGTGCCAGTGCTTAGATTTAATTCTACAACAGCCTGCTGCCTCCTCCCACAGCACACTGCCTCTTGTTTCAGCTATAGGACTGTGGCGTGGAGAAAGACAACAGGACAAGGCCAATGTGCTGGGAATGGTAGTAGGGCCTTTCTTCTGCATGTCTTTCCTTGTGATTCCTGAGGAGGCTACATCACCAAGACTTTCCCCAGCATCCACCTTATCCAACTAGGTGACAAGATCACCGACAAACCATTGTTTAAGTTAAATTCTAGCTTTTAAGTTTGTATGTGAGTGTTCATGCAGTAATGTGAAATGCCTTTTACATGAGTAAGAACTCTTCCCTGAATAGTCAGGGAAATACAAATAATATAGTCAGTCAGAAATTATAAATAATACGTAAGCCACAATTTTTACTCATGTGTTTTTCTGGGAATTTATAGGATTTTATTACACAAAGTGTTAAATTAAGTCAGGAAAAAATTCCTTTGAAAACTACTGCCAAGATGACATTATCCAAATGTTCCAAAGTCTATTGATGCTAGGAATAAGAGCAACAGAGAAAATTCATTTGTTGGTTGCTTCCTTGATATTTTAATTACATCTTCTATATCCTCCATACCCCATTCAATATTTTCTGAAATCCAACAATATTTATTAAAAATAAAATAAAAAATTTAATCTACATGTAACCACCTTATTACAAAATAATTCTTAAACATCAAGAACCACATTTTACTTTTGGTCAGAATGAAAAATAATCTTTTAAAGTGCCTGATAGGCAGAGTGTGGTGGCTCACGCTGGTAATCCCAGCTCTTTGGGAGGCCAAGGTGGGTGGATCACCTAAGGTCAGGATTTCGAAACCAGCCTGGCCAACATGGTGAAACCCCATCTCTACTAAAAATACAAAATATTAGCCAGGCATGGTGGTGGACACATGCAATCCCAGCTACTTGGGAAGCTGAGGCAGGAGAATCGCTTGAACCTGGTGGGCGGAGGTTGCAGTGAGCCTAGATTGTGTCATTGCACTCCAGCCTGGGCAACAAGAGCAAAATCTTATCTCAAAAAAATAAAAATAAAAAAGTGCCTGATAAATTTGTTTTCTTATGAAGTTTTATGACAATCATCAGTTTGACTCTGTTAACTACCAAATAGCATTTTGAGCCTGCAAGTCTGCCAGAAAACTACATTGAATGCCTAGTTTTCTACATGACCTTAAATAGTTTATTATATTTCAGAACACTCTGGTTGTCTGATGAGAAGCGTATTTGATTTTCTTCTACTGTTGTTGAAGGCAAACTCATTTTTTTTTCCCAAAAAGGATGTTATATAATTATTCAACTCATGTAAGAAAATTAGAATATTTTAATGAAGTGCTATTATGGATAACAATTCCTGTGGAATTTGATCAAGCCTCACCTTTAGGAAAAGTATATTTAGTTTACTGTTTGCTTCTTGAAAGTCCTCCCCCTACTCATCCCACTACTGTCTCCAGTAGAGATATGTGAATCCTTATCTTAAGGAGTAGATGTTAATTCCATTGTATAGGAGATAAAACTAACACTCAGGGAGTTTAAGTATTGTGCCTGAAATCACACAACGCTGAATGGCAAAGGTGGGGGGTTAAACCACCTATATCTGACACCACAATCCAATCTTTTCACTTACAGCATGACTTTCTTAGTATTCCCTTAGTTTTCTCTCAAAGGTTTTCTCTTGACATTTCACTGAGTGCTGGGCTGTTTGATGATCCAAATATAACGGAGTTCTAAGGATATTAATCTCTGCTGTCACCAAATGACTCTCGATTGATTATTGATCTCAATTGATTATTGACATCTCAATACTGAGTTCCCCCTAGCACCAGGAGCCAGAGCATAGCATTTCACAAAATAAATGACAAATAGGAGAAATTACAAATAATATATAAGCCACAATTTTTACTCATTCTTTTCTTATTTTCTCAAAATATTTGACAAGTGATAGTCCACACTCTGTGTGTATCAGGCTGTCTGGATATTTGTAAGGCAAAGTCAGTTGCTGGTCATGAATAGCAACTCAAACAATCCAAGCTTCATGTGGTTAGTATTCTGCCAGCTTGAGGAAACTTGTCTTTGGCCACAAATAACAGAAAAGTAGTCCCAAAATTTAAGTGGCTGCCTATGATTACTCATTGCCTTTGAATAGTGGTTACTTCTCATTATATACAACTATAAAATCATTTACATAAAATCCAGTGTAAGGGCTGATGAAATCAGCATCACTTTGTAAACCAAGTGAACAGACACAGCTGAAATTCAGACTCCAGATGCTGCAAAAAATAAAAATAAATAAAAAAGTTTCAGAATGTTTGGCTCAGTCCCCGATGTGAGATTTCACAAAAACAAGTTTTTGTTTCACAGAAACAACCCATAGCATACTTGCTGAAGAAATTTCAGAGAACAGGAAAGGAATTTGGTCTGACATAATTTTAGGTACAGAAGTATGATGTTGAGGTAACAGCATAAGCTCTTGCTTGAAATGATAACATTCCTAAAATTTTAGTAGTTAAAATATCTTTTCTTCAGAATAATGAAGATAGTAGGATGCATGTTTTTTCTCTTTTTAAAAAATGTCCTTAATTAAATTACTAGTTGGCTACTATTAAGAGTTAACTTGTGTCCCCACAACAGATATTGGAGTCCTAATGCTAATATCTATGAATATGGCCTTATTTGGAAATAGTGGTTTTGCAAATGATCAAGTTTAGAGGAGGATATTAGGGTGGGCCTTAATTCAAGACTGGTGTCCATATCAAATTTGGACATAGAGACAAATGTATACAAAGAGGAAGATGATGTGAACACATAGTGATAATGCCATCTACAGGCCAAGAAATGCCTAAGAATGCCAGAAAACTACCAGAAGCTAAGAGAAGCGTGGAACAGATTATCTCTCCCAGTCCTCAGTAGAGAGGAGCCATACTGACTCCTTGATCTCAATCTTCCAGCCTCTGGGGCTGTGAGACAGTAAATTTCCATTCAGCCTCCTAGCTTGTAGTAAATTGTTACAGCAGCCCTAGGAAGCTAATACAGTCTTCTTAGGTCAAATTCTTATTTCTGTTTTTATTTATTTTGCTTTTTGAAATTCTATAGTTCTTAAAATCACAGAGTCTGAAAACCCTTAACAGGGGTGGCCACAAGGTCCCATCCAACCCTAAGATTTTATGATATTTTACACTGTGAGACCTCTTTTCTAACTTTTTTTGACTAGGCATTAGTGTTCCTCCAGGACTGGAGCTTTTCAGACTCTCCTTGACATAGCAGAGTACAAACAAGCACAACATTTAGGTGTTTCAGACCCAGACCTGAGAAAATATCCCACAGCATGGCTTGATACTCTAAATGCGGATGCTCGATTTCTTTCCCTGTAGTTTGAGTAGGAGTAAAACTCTAGACGCTCCTTGTATAGGATGTAAGAGTTAGATGTGCATCCACCCATGGATCCGATGAGAAAGGGTGTTTCTCAGAAGCTTAGCGATAGGTGCCTGAGATGTGTGGAATGTCTCTTCCTTTTTATATTTGGATCATCAAACAGCCCACTACTCAGTGATCTTGAAAGCCCATTCTCCTTTCCTTTCTCCTCCCAGGCAAGCTAGTAAGAGGAGGTTAGGGACAGTGAGGTATGTTTTATCTGATTATGCTAGGATGCACTGGAGAGTGTCACATTTCCATTGCTTGAGGGGGTTGAAGTGTTCTTTAGCTTGAAGAAAATCTAACCGGTAATCCATCCACTCATTTATTCATTTGTGAATTCATTCAATGAATAGTAAAAAAGAGGAGTTCTAAGGATATCAATCCCTGCTGTCACCAAATGTCTCTGTAACTACAATAACCACTAAGTGATGAGAAACTCTACCCTCGTTGAAGAGAGGAGAACACTTGCGAGCAAATAATAGAATCACAGCTGATGGTCCTGCAGCTAATGAGTGTCAGCAAGTTGACCTCAGTTCTTTATGACTCCCACATGTCAGCTGTTTCCACTCTATCAAGCTGCATGCCCATACAACCCACCAAACTGGTACATATCACAGTATCATAAGACATGTCTCCCCTTCAGGAGCTCATTTTTTCCAGTCCTCTTTGCCTCCAGCCAAGGTCCATCACTTCACAAAATCCTGGTTAAAAGCTCACCTGCTCCAGGAATGTTTCCTGGTTTCCACCTTTACTCAGCCAACCCTTCAGCACCTAGAACTTAAATTCTGAAATACCTGTTTGTTTGTTTTGCATTTATTGAGATGCTGTGCCGTTATTGACATCAACATGTTTTTGTTTGATTTGTATCTCCCTAAAATATCATCAGTTTTTCAAAGAAAAAAGCTGCATTTCCTTGTTTCTAGTCCCAGTGTTTCTGCTAAGGAGCTATATTACTTAATCTATTTGAACATATCACTTAATGTGTTTGAATATGTGGTCCTCACTGATAAAAAAAAAAAAAAAAACAAAGTGGGGATTGGGGAGTGGGTAATTGGAAAGAGTCTCTCCATGGATATTTCTTACCTTAATAGTGTGTATTTAGCATCTACCATGCATCCTGGTCCTTTGCTGGCTCTGGGAACTGTCCATTTGAGGCTTGTTGCCCAGCATTCTCACGTGAGGGTGACTGTAGTCTTCTCAAGAAAGATTCCTCCCATATCCCTGCTGGGCAACCCAGGCCAATACTACTAAGTATGGAATTGGGTAACACACACTGATGTCAATTTTTGTCTCCCTCTTTTTCTCCTTTCCCCTTTTCCTTGGTATTCAGCCATAAATACAATTCCAAACCAAGATGATAGATTCTTCTCCATAGCCTGCTCATCTCCACAGACATCAATCACTCCTTCTTCTTAAAATGCTCTTGTACTCCGTGCCCTTTGGTTAATTCCTACTCCTCTAAGACTTGATTATTCCTCATCTCCTCTCGAATGCCTTCCTTGACCACCAGTCTTCCATCTGTGCTGCTGCTACAACTTGTTAAAATATTTACCCCCCTGCACTGTAACTGCATCAGGCAGAAAGAACATAGTGTAGTGGTTATGAGCACAGTCTCTTGGTTTCAGACTGCTCAGGTTTATAATCATCACTGTGCCACTTACTAGCTATGTACCTTGGACAAATTAGTTCTTTCTCTGTTCCTCAGTTTTCTCCTCTGTAAAACGAGGATAATAATAGTACTTATATTCTGCAGTTTTTGGAGGCTTAAGTGAATTAATGCATAAAAGCACATAAAATAGTGAACATATTTCCTAGTTAATAATATACAGTGATACAATTTCATGTTCCTTTTCCCTCTAAAATCTCAAATAAGGAGATACAATTTTGTTATAACATCAAAGTTGTAATGTCTTAAGATCTCTGTTTTACGTTCCTCTTTCTTAACTATTGCCTCTTTCATCAGTCACCTCCCATCTGAGCATCCTCTCTTTCCTTCAATTGCCTGGTGTAATAATACTCACGTACCTTAGCCTGATGCTTGAAGAATGCTCCAAGAAATGGACTATTCTCATGCAAAAGGAAAGGACTGGATTTGTTGCTGAAAGATTAAAAGGCATAATATATGCGAAAGTACTCCAGGCAGAACCTGTTCCAGGAACAGCTTGTGGATTCATTAGAGGAATGTTTGTTAAACACTTGCTCTGTTCCTAGCATTATGTTACTGGGTGCAGGGGATTCAGTCCATGGCTTTCCTACTGTTTACTGTCTAGTGGGGAATGGAGACAATAACACATACAAGTTGTAATACAATGTGAGGAGTTGTGTTGGAGGGAGAAAAAAAACACTATGGTAACGTGCCATGCATATATATAATTCACTCCAGCAACAGGAGAAGGCTTCCCGAAGGAAATGGCACCCAGACTGAGTCTCAAAGCATGAATGAAAATTGATCAGCCTTGGTAGAGGAGAAGAGTATCCCAGGGTAACAGGAAATCTCAAGAGAGAAGACACAGAAGCATGAATCACTAATGTGTTTTGAAGCAATTGCAAGGAGTTCTGAGGGAGTGAGCGGTTAGGAGAGATCAGCATGAGCCAGATTATATGGTGCTTTTTTGCTTCTGCTTGGATTTTACTCTGCAGGATTTTACTCTTAAGGAGCTTTTCAAGCGTTTCAGGGAGGGAACAAATAGAACCAGATTTCAGTTTTATACTAGTAGTCGTGTGAAAGGTAAGTTGCAAGGGATTAGAGCAAAAACAGAAATCAGTTTGTAAGGTTGTTATAATAACCCCCATAAAAATTTAAGTACTGGAACTAAGGGACATAAACAAATAAAAACGTTGATGAAGAGATTAGGAGAGAAAATAGATAAAAGTTCACATCAGTTGTCATAGGGTATAATTGTACTATATCCTTCAATGACTCAGCATTAGGCTCTTCAGTCCTTCACTAGACTTTCTAGATGCAACAACTGTAATGGTAGGAATTTTGAATATCTCAGAGGCAACCTGTGAGTTATAAGGATTCTGAAAACACCTCAGCCGCACTTCAGCGACACTAGCCTTTCCCAGAGAGGTGCAAGCTTGGACTAAAAAACCTAAAGCTGCCAATTTTCTTCCTTATTTTCTTCAGCATGTTGTTGTTGTTGTTGTTGTTTGATATAAAGCCAGTTTCAGATTACCTTTACTTTTATCTTTATTTTTGCCTTATTTTAGTAAATGATTTAACTTTAGTTTGTTATCTTACCGACAACTGCCCCTATTTCTTTGCTGGGTGACTGCAAAGCCCCCAACTCCTATCATGACCCGTGTTTCCTACTCTGTCAGTGGTCAGGCTGGTGGAGTTGGGGAGAAGGGGTGTTCTCTGCTATGCATACAATAGGGCTGGACTTTGAAGGACACCTGCTTTGTATTCTCATTCTGAGTCTTAGCCTCTTTTACATGCAGGAACAAATGATTGAGTGCCCCTGGCTCTGAGTGATGGGAAATGTAGATTGAACTCCTAGAGACTACATTAGTGTGCTTTTATATCTCTTTTGTTGGCAATTTTATATCCTAGTTATATTAATATATAAATGATGAATTTAGAGAGGAAAGAGGTTGTAAACACCATGTGTTGAGCATTTATTTTAAGATACTATTTCTTTCTTGTCCAAGGTGAGATACAAAATGTAATGTATGCAGCTTGGCACATCCATTAAGACAGGTGTGGCCTTTCAGCTCTATATTTCATTCTGAAGGCAGAAGAGGAATGAGAGAGGAAAGCACAGCCTTCTGTAGGGCATCCCCATCAAACAGAACTTGGTATACTCCATGAAGAATGTCATACATGCACTGGCAGGTGCTCATAACGCATGAACCAATTTATCTTGGATAAACCTCTCCAAGCCCAAGTTACAAAGCAGTGAGAGTCAGGACTTTATTGTTCTGCTATTTGATTATTTATTGCGAGTTTGTATGATGTACCAGTAGGAGGAAACAGATAGGAGTGTCTGAGACATACTGCAAGGGTATGGCCCAGAAATTATTGTTTAGTGAGGTTCAAATGGACTTCTCCTGGGAGAAACTGTGCCATATGTGATTAGACTGATGTCCAAGCCCATAGGAAAAACAGGAAGAGAAAACCCCTTAGTCTCCTGGCTGATCCCCAGAGATCTCATTCTGAGTTTAGAGGTTTAAGTGCTAGGCCTGAAACTTGGGACGCTGGTGTATGTGGACTAAAGTTGACTGCTTTTGGAGTGCGGCAGGCTTCTGTCTTGTTCCTCAAATGCCCACAAATGTAAACTGTCCCTAAATTCGCCGAGTAGGACTAGAGGAGCTGTAAGAAAACACGTAATCATCAGCTGTTATGTGGAGGTTGCACATGAAGAACAGGAATTATGAAATATGTTGGTTTCAACCAAGAGTTTATTTGGGCTTCCTTGGATGTTGTGTTGGTAAAAAGGAAGATTATGTCCATTAACATACTACCATGAAATTAAGTTGTATTATAGTAGAAATAAGAAATGAGAGGAACCCACTGTCTACCGATGTTGTGCCAACTCCCAAAATAGATATTTGTATTAACCGATTTATCCACGTTTTTGAATACCAATTATGTGCCAGATGCTGCACTGGCACCATGATTATTGTGAAGAGCAAAGGCAGTGCCTACCTTCAAAGAATTTACAGTTTAAAGAATATGTGAGTATAACTATTTAATCTAGGAGATTCTGAGACAGGTGTTCACTTCAAATGGAAAAGCTTTTGAAAAATCATGAAGGCGACTGTGTACCTACCACATGCAGCATTGGTAATGTTCAGGAAATGAGACAAAAGTCGATCTTCTGTTTATCCCAAATCTAATTTTGGATTTTAAACATAAGATGGAAGAAAGATTTCACTACAAAAGGATAGGGGAAAATAAAGAGAAAAATCAATTTATTAAACTTCTAAAATATCAACCTAAACCAATGCACAGGGCAGAGATTTGAGGAGAGAATAGAGACTCAAACAGCTTCTCTGTACCTTCCCCTACCTCAGCCAAGAGTTAACCTAAGTGTGATGATATCAGAAATATCAGTTATTACTGACATAAAGATATAGACTCTCCACCAGAAAAAAAATAATTTTCATAGAAGAAAATCTTAAAACACAGAGAGATCAATTACCACAGAATAAACTATAGAATGAAAAAAGGAAGAAAAGATACCTATAAGTCAGTTTTTAAAAATAACAATAATTACTGCCACCACAATAATAATAAATGTCCAAATATGGAGAATAAGACAAAATTTGCACCACTGAAAAGACAATAAGACTCTATGGCTTTTATTTCAGCTGCCTCCACAGGATAGTAGACCAGGGAAATCTGAGGGAGGTGGTTGTCAGGTGCCATGCAATTCCACATGGTTCTGTGAGGTTCACCAACCTCTGCTGAAAATGTACCACATGGCTGGCAACTGACCATAGGCAGTAGGTGGTACAAAGATGAATGAGTCACTATCTGTATTTTGAAGACATAAGAGAAACAACACTCAGTCTCATGGGGAAGCAGACAGGTTCCCAGCTACAACAGTAAAGGTCAGGCTGTGATAAGTGCTAGAATCAAGACAGAAAGCCCAAAAATCTAACAGATTTGGAGAGAAAAGAGACAGCAGTCTTTCTTGATGATTAGAAATACCTCACAGAAGAGGGTGAAAAACAGTGTTGAGTTCCAGAAAGAGAGGAAAGGCATCAAAGGAATGGCACAGTGTAGGAAAGCACAAGGGATATTCAGAAAGTTCTATGTAGTTGGTTAGGGGCAGAGGCAGAGCTGACTTACATACTGGATAACTTATTTACCCAATCAAAGATTTGAAACTAAAATCTACTAGCAAGTGGCAGTTAGTGAATCAGAGGGGGGCATATTGAGCCTAAGAAAAGGGAAACACCCATAATACCTGTAGTGGGTTGAATGCTGGCCTCCCAAAAGATATGCCTCATGTCCTAATTCCCAGAACTTGTAAAAGTTAGCTTATTTGGAAAAAGAATCTTTGCATATATAATAGTTAAGATCTTGAGATGAAAAGATCATCTAGGATTATTCAGCTGGGTCCAAAATCCAGTACCAAGTGCCTTTATAAAGAAAGCAGAGGGAGATTTGAGACAGACACAGAGGCGAAGGAGTTGGGAAGATGAAGGCAGAGACTGAAGTAATGTGACTACAAGTCAAGGAACACCAAGGCATGCCAACAGCCAGCAGAAGCTGGAAGAGGCAAGGAATGAATTCTCTTCTAGAGCCTTCAGAGGGGGTGTGACCCCCACTGACACCTTAATTTTAGACTTCTGGTCTCCAGAACTGGAAGAAAATAATTTTGTGTAGTTTTAAGTCACCAAAGTTATGGGAATTTGTTACAACAGCCCTGGAAAAGCAACATAGCACCTCAAAACTAATCATTATAAGTGAGATAGTAATGACTAACATAGATAAATGCCTTTCGATTTACAAATCTTTGTAAATATAATTTTATTTTATTCTCATGACAAAACAATGAGGTAGCTATTATGGTTTCTTTTTCCACCTATTGTTGAGGAACCTCAGCTTCAAAGAAATAAAATCACCTTCTTAATTCAAACTTCTGTCTCTAACTCTAACTCCCTGTTTTCACTATGAACCCAAGCTTCTTTGGTAATGAATCAGTCCTCACAGCTAGCACTTTTCCCACCCATACATGGTTGACAGCTTTAAATGGCATTCAAGAGTCTTTTGCAGGCCCAGCCTGGGGAATAAACCAGAGGAGGAGGGAAAAAGAGAGAGGGAACCAAAAGGGATCACATTTAGGGTATTCTAAATAAGGATAAAAACAGCCCTTTTCCAATTATCCTGGGTTTCAGCTACTGACTCTTGTAATATTGGGTAAGATTTCAGACTCCTTGAATCTCAGTTTTCTCTTCTGTAAAATAAGCATAAAAATTCCTGCCTCGATTGGTTTAAAGATTAGATGAGTGATATGGTTTGGCTGTGTTCCCATCCAAAACTCATCTTGAATTGTAACTCCCACAATTCCCATGTGTTGTGGGAGGAACCCAGTGGGAGGTGATTGAATTATGAGGGTGGATCTTTCCTGCATTGTTCTTGTGATAGTGAATGAGTCTCATGAGATCTGATGGTTTTAAAAACTGGAGTTTCCCTGCACACATTATCTCTTTCCTTGCCTGCCATCAATGTAAGATGTGACTTGCTCCTCCTTGCCTCCTACCATGATTCTGTGGCCTCCCCAGCCACATGGAACTGTGAGATCAATTAAATCTCTTTATTTTGTAAATTGCCCAGTCTCTATGTCTTTATTAGCAGTATGTCTTTATCAGTAGTGTGAAAACAGACTAATATATTAAATTGGTACCAGTAGAGTTGCTGAAAAGATATCTGAAAATGTGGAAGTGACTTTTCAACTGGGTAACAGGCAGAGAGTTTGGAACAACTTGGAGGGCTCCGAAGAAGACGGAAAATGTGGAATAGTGTGGAACTTCCTAGAGATTTGTTAAATGGCTTTGAGAAAAAACGTTGATAGTGATATGAACAATAAGGTCCAGGCTGAGGTGGTCTCAGATGGAGATGAGGAACTTTTTGGGAACTGGAGCAAAGGTGACTCTTGTTATGTTTTAGCAAACAGACTGGCTGCATTTTTCCCCTGCCCTAGAGATTTGTGGAACTTTGTACTTGAGAAATATGATGTGGGGTATCTGGGGGAAGCATTCAAGAGGTGACTTGAGTGCTGTTAAAGGCATTCAGTTTTATAAGAGAAGCAGAGTACAAAAGTCCAGAAAAGTTGCAACCTGACAATCTGATAGAAAAGAAAATCCCATTTTCTGAGGACAAATTCAAGCTGGCTGCAGAAATTTGTATAAGTAATGAGGAGTGAATGTTAATCCCCAAGACAATGGGGAAAATGTCTCCAAAGCACCTCAGAGGTCTTCATAGCAGCCCCTCTCATCACAGGCCTGGAGGCCTAGGAGGAAAACATGGTTTCCTGGGTTGGGACCAGGGCCCCTGTGCTGTGTGCAACCTAGGGACTTGGTGCCCTGTGTCTAAGCTGCTCCAGTTGTGACTTAAAAGGACTAACATAGAGCTCAGGCTGTCGTTTCAGAGGGTACAAGCTCCAAGCCTTGGCAGCTTCCACACGGTGTTGAGTCTGGGAGTGCACAGAGGTCAAGAATTGGGGTTTGTGAACCTCTGCCTAGATTTCAGAAGATGTATGGAAACACCTGGATGCCCAGGCAGAAGTTTGCTGCTGGGGGGGGGTCTTCATGGAGAACTTTCTGCAGTGCAGAAGGGAAATGTGGGGTCTGAGCACCCACACAGTGTCCCTGCTGGGGCACTGCCTAGTGGAGCTGTAAGAAGATGACTACCATCCTCCAGACCCCAGAATAATAACTCCACTGACAGCCTGCACCACACACCTGGAAAAGCCTCAGACACTCAACGCCAGCCCATGAAAGCAGCTGGGAGGGAGGTTGTACCCTGCAGAGCCACAGGGGCAAAGCTGCCCAAGTCTGTGGGAACCTACCTCTTGCATCACGGTGACCTGAATGTGAGACATGGAGTCAAAGGATATCACTTTGGAGCTTTAAGATTTGACTGCCTTGCTGGATTTTGGACTTGTATGGGGCCTGTAACCTCTTTGTTTTAGTCAATTTCTTTCATTTGAAGTGGCTGTATCTACCCGATGCCTGTACCCCCGTTGTATCTAGGAAGCAACCAACTTGCTTTTGATTTTACAGGCTCATAGGCTCATTGTCTCAGATGAGATGTTGGACTGTGGACTTTTCAGTTAATGCTGAAATGAGTTAAGACTTTGGGGGACTGTTGGGAAGGCATGATTGGTTTTGAAATGTGAGAAGATGAGATTTGGGAGGGGCCAGGAGTGGAATGATATGGTGTGACTGTGTCCCCACTCAAATCTCATCTTGAATTGTTAACTCCCACAATTCCCACATGTCATGGGAAGAACCCAGTGGGAGGTGATTGAATTATGGGGGCGGCTCTTTCCTGTGCTGCTCTCCTGATAGTGAATGAATCTCATGAGGTCTGATGGGTTAAAAAATAGCAGTTCCCTGTACAAGCTCTCTCTTTGCCTGCCACCATCAATGTAAGATGTCACTTGCTCCTCCTTGCCTTCCATCATGATTCTGAGACCTCCGCAGCCATGTGGAACTGTGAGTCCCATTAAGCCTCTTTGTTTTGCAAATTTCCCAGTCTCAGTTATGTGTTTATTAGCAGCGTGAAAGCAGACTAATATAATGAGCTATGTATTTTTTCAAAATTTTGAAAACTGCAAGGACAATGAAAAATGTGAGTTATAATTATGAGAGTAGAGGGAAATGGTGCAGTAGAGTGGTACAGATGTAACAGCATATTAGTATCACCTGGGAACTTTAAAAACTCACGGATGCCTACGTTCTACCACAGAATTATTAAATCAGAATCTCTAGGAGTAGGCCTCAAGTATCATTATTTTTAAAAAGCATCCCAAATCCGTCATACAACTGCAGCCAATTTTTGAGAACTCCTGCAGGAGTGGGAAAAAATGAACTCTGGCATCAATTGATCTAGGCATAAATTCCATATAGTAACTTTGTAATTGGCACTTTGTAAATTGCATAATCTTGTGCAAATTACTTTAAAATAGGAATAATAATACTTGACTCATAATGCTGTTGTAAGGTTTGAATTAAATGTGTATAAAGTGGGATAGTAAGTTCAAATTAGTTTGGTTTTCCCCATTGTGTTCACATCTATAAAGCCATTGGAAAGACAAAAGGAAAGAAGGGAGAGGGAGGGAGTTAGCATTTGACAAATACATGCATTTCCACAAATTGGCTCCAAATTGCATTTTCTTAATTTGAGGTAAGTTCATTTAGAAATGTAGCTTTTGCATCATGAATGCAGATGTTAACAAATCCAGTCATCATCATGTAGAACTAGTTTCTCATAAAATTAATAGGTTCCCAGGGGTTACATAATTCAGATTAACTATAAAACCAAGGGTTTCCCCGTTAATCAATGCCCCAGGGAAGTGCCAAGTGTTTCCTGTCTTAGCAAGTTGTATTAGATTAGAGTCACAAGACATCATTTCACTAAATGTGAGGTGCCTGTAATGACCAAATGTCACTCACCAATGGTAGAAAAGTTCAAATATTGGTAACAATATGGTAACAGCTTTTGCTGTTGTTTCTGTTTTAGCTATGGAAAATCATCTCGACATTGCAAGGCATTTCAGGGTCCAAGCTAGCATTTTCATCTTCATTCGTTAGTCTGAAATGGGTTGGGTTACAGGATGAAGGGCATACACTAGCTTATGAAACATCTTCAGAATATAAGAGATAAGGGAATAATGGGAATTAGAAGGACAGTGGTGTCGGCTGGTGGCTGTTAGTGTCATAGGTAACAGAGAAAAAAATGGACAATGTCTACTATCAATCAGGAGATGATGTGAAAGCCAGAAGCCTTCAAAGAACCGTTTGCCATTCAAAAAGCAGCTCTCGGTATGCTACTGGATCCAGTAGAAATTGAGCCTGCTCATGGCATATCAAGTAATTGTGTGACTGGGCTGCTCATCATGAGCTCTTTATTGTCAGATCTTCCAAGTCAGTAGTTTGGGCAGGCACATCAGTAACACATCATACAATGAATGGTACATTTGCAACCAGGCATGAGCATGTCCAGTGGGAACAACTAAATGACACAAATTGGCAGCTAAGTCCCACATACACTTAACTTGTTAAACCAATGTGTCTCCCTCAGGTCACACCTGAGACCTCACGGAGAGTTTCCATAACCAGTTATCAGAAGATGAAAAACCCAGGTCCGTTTCAGAGATGGGTGGCTCAATATTTCATATGAGCTGAAAGAGGACTGCTTGTGCAACACATCTCCACCCAGGGTGGCCAGGAAAGAAAGTAGTGAGGGGAAATTCTCACTACTGTGGGCAGGGCTTCAAGAAGTACATCCATCAGGTCATCAGCTTGTGTAGACAGTGTGAGTGGAGCAGGTTCACTGTTGATTCTCTGACCATATTGTCTCTCCCTTCAGTTCATGCAAGACAGACTTTCAATGGTTGGTGCTTGCATTCCTTTCATCCCTGACTAATGATACCCGCTTTGTCTGCTTGTGCAATAGGCTGGAAGTGTTGGTAATGAGTACCTCCCAGAGTGTGGAATACAGAGAGGCAAGGTGGGGTGCCCCTGAGGGGAGGAATATTTTATAACAAAGACTGTAGATAATTCCCAGCGTATCATGATGATAAACATCTGAATGATTTTTGGTCAATGTTTCTGCTCTTTTAAAATCATCTACACAATCCCATTATTGCCAGACCCTGAGGCAGAGATTTCCCAGTGCTCTAATCTGGATGCCACTGCTCCTAGGAGCAGCTCTCAGCCAATGACTGACCCACCAGGACAGGAGTCGGTGTACTGATAGCCCAGCTCCTTCTCCCCTGGAGCAGGATAACTCTGATGCTTGCGTCTGTACTGGCTCTCAGAGTTTCCTCAGTAGGATTGAGCTCCAGGTACACTAAGTGATAACTGACTCAATAGTGCACCCATTATTGGCTACTTTCCCTTCTTGCTTCACTTCCCCACTCCCCTGCTGGACTTTCCTCTACCACCTAAGTAACCTATTTGCATTCAGATCCTTGTCTCAAGATCTGCTTCTATGTGAACCCAATTAAGTCAGGTATCTATAAGAATAGTAAATGCACATGTCTTTTGCCCCAAGATTTCCACTTCCAGGAATTTATCCTAAAGTTATATTCACAAATGCTCACAAAGGTATGATCTTTATAATAATAGTAGTAAACACCATTAAGTCCTTACTATATACTAGGCATTAAAGCTTTTTCTCATGTCATATCTCACTTAATACTCAGAAAGCCCCATGCAATTACAATTACATATCCATCTTTACATAAGAGAAAAGTGAAGCATATAGAGGTTGACCAACTTAAGAGTATAGGAGCTAGTAGTGCAGAGCTAGGATTCAAAACCTGGAAATCTGCTTTCAAGGCCCATCGACTCACTCTCTGTATAAGCATGCACACGAGGATGCTTATTTCTGCATTGTTTATTACAGCTGGAAACAATCCAAGTGTCAATTGAAGGATGGTTACATAAATTATGGATGTCATATAATAAAATATTTAGAGCTACTGTAAATAAAGCTTATATACTAATAGAGAAAGAAGTTCAAGATATTAAGTGAAAAATGCAAGGTGCAGAATACCAAATTACACAGGCTTCCAATCTTGCAAAGTCCAAAGACCTATGTGTAGGTGTATATTTCTGTGTGTGTTAACCATCACAGGTAATAGTTGTTCCCTTAAGAGAAGCCTGTGCAGTGGGCATGAGAGGGAGACATACTTTACACTGAAAGCCATTTTTTATTGTTTTAGTATAAGTATATATTACTCTTCAAAAAGCCATATGAAAAATACTGTGTAATCAAGCTATATGTGAATATATATGGAAGGAGTAATTCATTATTCCTGGAAGAGTCTCCCAAGGCCCCTCACTGTGTGAGTAAATGCAGAAGATCTCTCCCAGCAACAGTATTTTTGAAGCTCCATAAGTGTGAGAGTTTACAAGATATTGGGTAACTGTACAGTTTGTTGTGTAGAGTTGGCAGGAAATGAGGCTAGGAAGATTGAGATAAGATAATTTGTAGCTGCATTAACTCACAAGTGAACTGAAATACTCAGGCCTGTCAATAGTTACTTGACAAAAATATTTTTCTGTGGAGTCTTTATAATATCTTTGAAGACCACGTGTGCCACACGGGATATTACAAGAAAGGAAAAGAAAAATATTTCAAGGCTTCCTATAAAGAGTATTAGCTTTCTTCACTCTCGCTCACTTCAGAGGGTTAAGAATCAGAAAGAACTGATTTGAAATGCTTACTTAATCACTTACCCACTATGGGTTCAATGTATTCATCTGTAAAACACATAAGAATACAACCTTAATAGAATTAATGTAAGGATCAATTGAGATCATTCATGCAAAGCAGTTACTATAATATATTGCTTGGGATTAGCAGGCACTCAGTCATCATTACATGTTACTATTGCTAATAAGTGCTGACAAATAGCAACTGCAACATGATCACAACCTTACTGATATCGTAAGGAACTGAAAACGGTGAACGGAAAGTACTTCTCTAGGAAAACGAAGGTCTACAGTTTGAATCCAAAGAAAACCCCACATTCAGAATGATCTCACTGGCTTTCTCTGAAGCAAAACCCTAAGTGACATCCAGGTTCTGCCTAAAGCCACAAGGCTGACTGACAGCTGTGCAATCTGTCAACCTCAACATATGCGCCATAATCTCTGGTCCACTGATTACACTCAGGTTGGTGAACCATGGCTGATGGTGTTTGTGACTTTATTTTTTATTTTATTTTATTTTTCTAGAAATGTAGTCTCACTCTGTCAGTCATCCAGGCTGGAGTGCAGTGGCATAATTATGGCTAACTGCAGCCTCAAACATCTGGACTCAAGCGATTCTCTCACCTCAGTCTCCCAAGTGACTGGGATTACAGGTATGAGCCACTGACTGTAGCTTTGAATGAATACCTTAAAAAATTCAGAATATTAATGTTGCCTACAGAAATACAATGATCTAAAAACTGTTCAACCTAACTTTATGTTAAAAAACTATCTCAACCATCCTTTCTGCTGAAGATGCTTGCAAAGAAGCAACATTTACAAAACAGAAGAAACAAATTAAGCAAGCATTGGTTAGAAAAAATGTCAATGAGCAACGTTCTGGTTGTAAAAATTTAATTAACCAGCCGGGGCCGTGGCTCACGCCTGTAATCCCAGCACATTGGGAGGCCGAGGCAAGTGGATCACGAGGTCAGGAGTTTGAGACCAGCCTGATCAACATGGTGAAACCCCGTTTCTACTAAATAATACAAAAATTATCCAGGTATGGTGGCACACCTGTAATTCCAGCTACTCAGGAGGCTGAGGGAGGAGAATCGCTTGAACCTGGGAGGCAGAAGTTGCAGTAAGCTGAGATTGCGCCACTGCACTCTAGCCTGGGCAACAGTGCGAGATTGCATCTCAAAAAAAAAAAAAAAAAAAAAAAAAAAATTCTAGTTAACCATAACAAACGCCACACATACACATGAATGATGTTATGGGTGTCAAATTTATCATCCTAGACTGAGAGCCAAAAGTGCTTTATCTGAACAAAGTATCACACTGGTAGAACTGCAGAGAGATGAGCAAACAAACTGGATTAGAGACCCTTTTCTTCAATGACAAAAGTCATTGTCAGACTTTTTTTGTACTCAGTCATACTAATGCATGAAATTTCTCCCCCCACAGTTACAGTGACATTTTTGTTTTCCAAACCAAAAACTGGAGCACATGTTTTGATAAGATCAAATATCTTATGGGAACAACAGAACACATTGTCTTAAAGAAATATTTTCTCCCCAAATTCTAGAAATCTGGTAGTACCCAGGTGACAGTTATAGATAGGTTTTTTTTTTGTCTCTTCATACAGATCTTGTCCCTCTAAAAATGGCAAGTGTTGAACTTTAAATTCAAAGTACTCAGAAAGTGTGAGTTCTCTGAAGACAGGGAAAAAAAGTGGGAGAAGACAAAAAATGTAGGATGGCAGAAACTGACAACATTTTTTTAAGAGGAGGGAAACTAGGAAGATAGGAATTTATAAAATGAAGGTTTTTAGCCAATTCTATTAAAAGTTTAGACAAAGTTAGATTTCATGAGACTGAAAAACTCAGAGGAAATCGTGTTACAACGTAACTAGAAATAAAAATTTTATTTGTTTGTTTTAAACCCCACAATGAACAAAAAGGCCCCAGATGATAAATGTTTATAATCATTTTTCACTTTCAGCACATTGCTTTCATCTTTCATTTAAAAATTCAGGGAGAAAAAGAGATCCACATTTTGTTGCAGACCTATAAAATTTTTTAGTACTTTCATGATGCCAAGTATTCACCATCATGATCAAAGAAAAAAATCACTCCCCAGAAAATAGCTGATAATGACATCAAAAATTACTCTCGTGTTTCATTGAGATCTAAGCATTTTGTGCTGACTCATAGAAATGTTGGTGAACCTGCATGGCCATGGATCAAAGAACTTGAAGTTACAGTAACTGGGTGTTCTTAAGTAGATAACATCATTACAAAATGTTACAAAATTATACTAAATTTTCCCATCTTCTCAAAGTCCACACAGCTTTGAACTCTGATTGCAGGATCTAGGATACCATTCACTTTTTCCTCAATCTAAAGCCTAACTCTTCCCATCTTACATATGAAAAAAAAAAAAAAGAATGTTTCTGATCTATGATCTTTGAAAAAAACTGTAACATAATCAACAGCTAATTTATTGAACTGGTTCAAGTGAAATTTTGTATATGTTTATATTTGTTGTGGCTCAGTTCAGTGGGATGACAACAGAAGTGATGAGTTCAATGTACAGTTTATGTTAAATTAAAGCATTTATTTTTCATTGCTTTTCTTACTTTCCCACTGACTATCATATACACGTAACAGAAGGAGTTGGAACCACTATTTTCAATCTCAAAATGAAAGTTACATTTAGAGACTTTTGAAAAAGGCTACATCCTCAACATCATGGGGCCAACATATAAGTCCTGTACTACTTACACTCAGTCTGGAACATGCAAAAACCCTTCTATTTTGTCATGTTTTTGTTTTTTATTTTCCAGCCCCTATAGATTTATGTTCCAGCATCTTTGTTGAAGAGATGATCTTTCACCATCGAATTGCTTTGGCACTTTTATTGAAAATCAGTTGACCATATAAGTGTGAGACTATTTCTTAATTCCTATTCAGTTTCATTGATCTGTATGTCTATCTTTATATCAGTATTATAATACTTTTTATTTAACGTTAGTGTTATAATAAATTTTGGAGTGAAGTAGTATAAGTCCTTTAATTTGACTTCTTTTTCGAAAAATAGTTTTGGCTAACCTACCTTTTTGACATTTTCTTATGAATTTTATAATCAGCTTATAGAAAACGTCTGCTGGGATTTTGTTTGGAATTGCCTTGAATTATACATAAGTTTTGAGAGGGTTTCCATCTTAGCAACATTTAATTTTTCATTTTGTGAACACAGTATATGTCTCCACTTATTTAGGCCTCCTTTAAATTTTTCTCAGCAATGTTTTGTAGCTTTCAGTGTACTTTTTTTTGTGAATCTTTTATGAAATTTATTTCTATTAATATTTCATATTGTTGATGCTATTATAAATGATATTGTTTCCTAATTCTAAATTTTTAGTGGTTCATTGCTAGCATACAGAAATGAAATTGATTTGTAAATTTTAACCATGTATTCTACAGCCTTGCTACATTCACTGGTTAGTTGTAGCAGCTTTTATTTTTTTTTCTTTTTTATTTTTTTGAGACGGAGTCTCACTGTGTGGCCCAGGCTGGAGTGCAGTGGCGTGATCTCGGCTCACTGCAAGCTCTGCCTCCCGAGTTCACACCATTCTCCTGCCTCAGCCTCCCAAGTAGCTGGGACTACAGGCGCCCGCCACCAAGCCTGGCTAATTTTTTGTATTTTTAGTAGAGATGGGGTTTCACCGTGTTAGCCAGGATGGTCTTGATCTCCTGACCTTGTGATCCGCCCGCTTCGGTTTCCCAAAGTGCTGGGATTACAGGCGTGAGCCACAGTGCCCGGCCAGTTCTAGCAGCTTTTTAAAAATTCTTGAGGACTTCTTACAAAGATGATGAAGTTGTCTGTAAATAGAAAGTTTCGTTTTTAAAAGCCCGATCTGTATTCCTTTTATTTCTTATTCTTGCCTTATTATCCTGACTGGAATCTCCAGTAAACGTGAACTGAAGGAGACGGCTTTGCCTCATTCTCAGTCTTGAGAAGGACACATTCAGTTTTTTACGACTGTGTGTGATATTAAGCCACAGAATATTTTTCATGCTTTTTATTAGGAAAAGGAAGTTCCCTTTAATTCCCAGTTTGCTGAGAGATTTTATCGGGAATAAATATAGATTTTTTTCAGATGTTTTTTCTTCATGTAATTCAAAAATTATGTGGTTTTTCTTCTTGAGTCTGTTAATATGATGAAGTACCTTGATTTTTGAATGTTAAACAACCTTGTTTTTCTGGGATAACTCCACTTAGTCATGATTTGTTATGCTTTATATATATTTTTGGATTTGGTTAACTAATTTAACAAAAATGTTTGTGTCTTTGTTCATGAAAGATAATGTAGTTTGCCCTCTTGTAATGTCTTTTTTGAGTTTTGGTATCAGAGTAATGCCAGCTTCATAGAATGAGTTGAAAAGTATTTGATGGTCTTCAATATTTTGTTTACTTGACTGCTAGTTTGGCCTTTCTTATAGCATATGTAAGTATATATAACATACATATAGTACATATAATATCTGTATTCTAATATTATGTGTGGGTGAGGGAAATGGATGAATGTGGCTGTGAAGAAATGAGAACAGTACATCTATTTGGGGATAAATCATTTGAAGGATGAGTTGTGTTTGTTGAATATTTGGAGTTAATGGAAGCCATTGTGCCTCCATTACCTATAAACTGCAGTTGATATCTAGTCATGAAATTGCTATGATTTGATTGCAATAACAGGTGTAAATCATTTGGCACATTTCTGGAACAGAGTTGGATCTCAGTAAATGGTTGTTATATTTTCTTATAATTATCAACCTCATTCCTGCCATCAATGACATCATCATAACTATTTTCATAATTTCTACCATTTAATAATAAAAATGTGAGCATTTCAAAAACAAATTTATAGCTGTTTGTCATTAAAAAGTGTCACATCTCAGGCCCCTTACTGTTTTTATAAAATTTGTCACAGGACTCCCAAGGCTGGAATTCTACAAAAGAGCAGTCTGTGATTATATCTCTGATTGGATTTGATGGGCCTCCTGATCCAAATTATCTACTCAACTGAGGTGCAATACCTAGAGAGTCAATCATCCTCTGCTTCAGCTGAGATTGTTTTTAAGTTAGTTAATATATTTAATAATAGCTTCCTAAGCATTAGTTAACTGGGATGATTTATATCAAGTAGATGGAACTTGAAGAAAATAAGAGAGGTGACTCTGAGGAGTAAAGTAACGTAATGATCACAGTGGACACTGAAAATGGATGCAATTGAATAAATACTGGATTCAAGATTAGGAGACCTGTGTTTAAGGCCTAGTTTAGACATTTGTTAGCTGTGTTCAGTCATTCAGTCAAAAATTTATTAAGGGCCAAATATATGCCGGGAACCTATGCTAGGTGCAAGTCACAAGTGGTAAACAGGACACGTACAGTTCCTGGGACTTACTGACCTTGCTTTAACCTCTTTGGGACTTCTGTTTATTCTATCTAACTCATAAACTTGGCATGAGAAGCGTTTACATAACAGTACATTGTAATCTGCTTCATTAGAAAAAAATCAAGAACTGCATAGATTATTTCCATGGGTATGTGAGCTTCAAACTTAGATTTTTTTAATTGTCATTTTCTGTTACAATCAATGTCCCCCTCTCTAGGCTATGAATTCTGAGGAGAGTTGTCTTATATATCTGTTTCATGGAATGTGTTAAATTGTCTATGCCTATTGAATAAATGAATGAATGAACACATTAATGCATGGAGAGTTTGGAAAGGAAAGAGACTGGCTAAGAATCACAAAGACCTTAAAAGAGATCATGAAAATGATGATGATAAAACAACTGAAAAAGAAGAGACGAGGATGCAAACAGAGCACACTGGTTAAGGTCACTGAATTTGAAGTCAGATTGTTACCTGTTTAGATAGTTTGGAGAGCCTGATTGTCTTCTGCCAATTGGGTAACAATCTTAAAGTCACAATAAACTTTACTTGACAGTGGAGGAATTCCCAAATGTGTTAGCAGTCATTAAGTGTCTCAAATATAATTGTCCATTTAACCACTTGCAACCAAAATTTAAAGCTATCTCAAAACCATTTATGGAATAGGGAGTCCTTTCCCCACTGCTTGTCTTTGTTGGACTTGTCAGAGATTAGATGAATGTAGATGTGTAGCTTTTTTTTTCTGAGTTTTCTGTTTCATTGGTCTATGTGTCTGTTTTTCAGAATTGGCCTTGGCAAAAAAATTTTGGCTAAGTCCCCAGAAGCAATTGCAACGAAAACAAAAACTGAGAAGTGAGACCTAATTAAACTAAAGTTTCTGCACAGCAAAACAAACTATCAACTGAGTAAACAGACAACTACAAAATGGGAGAAAATATGTGCAAACTGTGCATCTAACTAAGGTCTAATATTCAGAACCTATAAGGAACTTAAATCAACAAGCAAAAAACAAATAACCCAATTAAAAACAAATGGGTAAAGACCATGAACAGACCTTCTCAAAAGAAGACATACAAGCAACCGACAAACATGAAAAAATGCTTACCACCTCTAATCATCAGAAAAATGCAAATCAAAACCACAATGAGATACCATCTCACACCATTCAGAATGGCTATTAAAAAGTCAAAAAACAACAGTTGCTCCTGAGACTGCAGAGAAAAGGGAAACAATTATACAATGTGAGTGGGAATGTAAATTAGTTCAACCACCGTGGAGAGCAGTTGGGAGATTTCTCAAAGAACTTTAAACAGAGCTACAATTCGACCCAGTAATCCCATTACTGGGTATATACTCAAAGGAAAATAAATCATTCTACCAAAAAGACATATACACTCATATGTTCATCTCCATGCCATTCACAATAGCAAAGACATAGAATCAACCTAGGTGCCCAACAGTGGTGGACTGGATTAAGAAAATGTGATACATATATACCTTGGCATACTACACAGCCATAAAAAAGAACAAAAATCATTTCCTTTGCAGCAACATGGTTGCAGCTTGAAGTCACAATCCTAAGAGAATTAACACAGGAACAGAAAACCAAATACTGTGTGTTCTCACTTGTAAGTGGGACATTGAGTACACATGGACATAAACGTGGGAACAATAGATACTGCAGACAACTGGGCATGGGGGAGGAGGGGAAAGTGGGTTGGAAAATTACCTACCAGGTATATGCTCACTACCTGGTTGCAATATACCCATGTAAAAAAATCTGCACATATAATCTAAAGTAAAAGTTGAAAAATTTTTTTAAAAAGCTAACTAAATTTGTTTGGATATTAATATGACTTTTAAATTCACAACTGACACATAATTATACATATTTGTGGGATACAATGTGATGTTTCAATGCGTGTGTACATGATATAATGGTCAAATTGCAATAATTGTCTTACCCTTCACTATAAACATTTATCATTTCTTTGTGACAACATTCAAAATCTTCTCTCTTCTAGTTATCTTGAAATATACACTACATTGTTATTTGCTAGAGTAACTCTACTGTGTAATAGAACACCAAAACTTATTCTCACACATACATGTATATATATAATCAATTCCATAGAATGGCGTTTAGGCTGATTCCATATCTTGGCTATTGTGAATAGCACTGCAATAAACATGAGTGTACATGTCTCTCTGACATACTGATTCACTTTCTTTGGATATAAAGTAAAGAGATTGCTGGATTATATGATAGATCTATTTTTATTTTTTTGAGGAACCTCCAAATTGTTTTCCATAATGGCTGTACTAATTTACATTTCCACCAACCATGTATAAGAGTTCTTTTTTCTCTGCCAGCATTTGTCATTTTTTACCATTTTGATAATGGCCATTCTAACTGGAGTGTGGTGATATCTCATTGTAGTTTAATTTGCAATTTCCTGATAATTAGTAAAAACAACTAGACCTCTATCTCTCCACCAAATACAAAAATCAATTCTAGATAGATTAAATACTTAAATGTAAAATCTGAAGATATGAAACTACTAGAAGAAAACAGGAGAAATGCTTCATGAAATTGGGCAGGGCAAGAATTTTTTTGAATAAGATCTAAAAAGTACAGGACAGCAACAAAATCAAAAATACATAAATGAGATTACATTAAACCAAAAAGCTTATTCACAGTCAAGGAAATAATCAATGAAGTGGAGACTACCCACAAAGTCAATCTAATTTGGAAGCTGTTCACTTTTTTCCCCAAACTTTTTTCTCTAGAGCATCTTAATCAAGGCAATGATCATTCTGGACTTGAGTCACAGAAAATAGGGGTCAGAATTCTCAAATCTGGACTTGGTTATCCTTCTAACTTGCTGTATGATCTTGAGCAAGTCTCTTCACAATCTGGGCCTTTCTCTCCTCACCAAAACCCAGAAAACATTAGAATGGGTGATCCTCTAGCTCCTGACAGCACCAGCATGTTGATTCTACAGTTGAATTTTGAACATGAACAAATAGCTTTCCAATTTGTGATGTACTTCTATTGAAATTCCTGAAGCAAATGATGATTGCTAATATATAGGTAGTTCTCCCTGTATATTTGATACATGGTATATAAATGTCTAAGAAAAATGAAGCAGAGAATTAGGACAATTTGCTATTACATTAAGCCTGCAATATCCATTTCAATGAAATAGTTATAGTTTCTTGGACATGTATTCAGAGATACAAATAGAGGCTCTAGTTTGCAGTAAGAAGTAGAACTGTGAATATTACAGAGCCCAGGACTGCTGCCTGGGCTTATTTGAAATGACACCACATTCTGTTCAAGTAGGCCATCTGTAAAGCATGAGCTCTATATTTTTTTTATCCCTCTGCCCCTGCCAGGCCCATTGCAATTTATTTCTCTAATAATATAAACCACCACCCAACTTTGTCCAGCAATTTATTCTGTTGGCATCTAACCCAATCCAAATAGACCCTGAGTTTTGAAATGATGAAAAAGTAATAATTTTGTCAGTTCTTTCCTTTCTTAAAAGGAAATTTCTCTCTGTACATTTAGATGGAGGTCTTTTGGATTATGCCAAAAAAATCTGTTCTTTGATATTTTCTATTTCTCAGAACCCATCATGAAATATCTTTCCTTTCCAGTGACCTGAGAGGAGCTGAAAAATCTGGGAACACAGCTGGTCAGTAAACACAGAATAGAAAGCATATATTACAAAGCATATTTACCTAGAAAAAATTCCATTTAGATTTTAAGCACCAATCTAGTACGTCTACTTGTATGTATTTAAATGTATTGAATATTATTTCAATTCAGGTAGCAAATATTGTGATTACTAACCCACAGTGACTAAAATTCAGTCAGGTAAGTGGGCATTTGTAATCTCTGCTTCTCCTGAAGGAAAATCTCTTTTTCACTTTGGGTTTTACTACAACTGGGGGATAAAAGAGGATGAATATAAGATATAGCTATTCCTTACTGAATCTGTATTTAATGGAATTACTATTGTATACTCTGTGCAGTAGAGAGGAAAATCATTAGAAGCCAGAATAGTTGCAGGGAGAGTTCCATTTGTGTTGTCCTAGGCTTTCATAAGAAAAGTAATTGAAGAGGATAGAGGTGAGAACCCAGTTATTACAGTTGTAAAGAAATAATGAAACAGCTTACCAAAAATATTCAGTTCCGCCAGCCTCAGGTAAGATATCTTGCCAATTATAAAGGGGCTCTGGGTTTTACTGGGGCAAGGCTGACTCATGGTCATTTTCTTGTCTTTTGCAAATACTCTGTTGATTCTGATATTTCCTGGGGCTGAGTTTGAGGCCCAATTAATGCTGACAATTGTCTCAATTTGTCTGTTATATGTAGAAACTGTCACAAACTTTTCAGAAGAACATGGTTGACAAGGTAAAATGAAAAATATGAGTGACAAGGTGAAATGAATGTTCAAGAAACAAATTGTTTCTAAAAACACTTAAGGTTGGAGATTCATTCTCTTCTCCAGACTAAGCTCATCATTCATGCCCTTCCAGACTTTTGGTTAATTTCTTGTTAAAATGTCACCCTTTCAATAGGCTGTAGAAATGAATAACTGGAGAGATTTCTAGCCCTTGTGTAAATCAGCTGTTTAGGTCTTCACTTCAAGGTCCCACTGGGATTGAGCAGGGCTCCAAAATAATTTTGACTGGGGTTTCACTTTTTTAGGGTTCTGCTTACTAAAAGAAATCTCAGAAACCAATTTGAACAAAGTTATTAATGATTAATTAAGGTTTTTACTTTGTTTCCTCTCTAGATTATGTTTGCATGTTGACATATGTTATCAGTGTCTATAGCCCAAAGTATAAGTAATATGGGAACTTTAGATATAGCTACAAAGCTAGAGATTGAGATTATTTGATTAAGAAAGCCATTTCAACAACAGTGGTCAAGATGGACAGACATCTGTGAAAGAGCATAGCATGTCCTAAGAACAAGGTAAATGTTTCTGTTTTCCCTTCTGAAACAGGATCCTGAATTCGACATCAGTTGTTCATATTTTATTAGTGATTGTGAAATGTGGTTGTGGTTAGATGAACAAGGGCAAGAAGCACTAAAGAGGAAATTAATCCTCACAATTTTTGTATGTTGTTTTCTCTATGCATATTCTATACAAGGCTAACTCTTACTCTTACAAATAAACTAATTACAGACAAGACTACTCAAGTTGGTAAAGTTTAGATACATGCAGTGGAATCACTGTTAAAATCCTTTGTGTACTTTATACTCATTCATTCACATCATCATTTACATTATAAATAAACATAATAGGTGCTCAACATGATTTCTGAAAAATGAGTAAAAAAGAGTGGCGTTGCTAAGAATCTATTATGTTATACTTACTAAGTACCAGCAATAAACAAAATTAGAAAAGTGTACACCCTCAAGGAGGTTATAATCTAGTAGCAGAGATAGATGCGTACTCAGAGAAACATAAATTTATATCACTTAATGTAAAATGGGAGAACCAACAAGCGGCCGCCTGAACTTTTCAGTGTCGCTGCAAAAGGGTGGGTCTTCTATGGCCTTCCTGAGTGCCTTGCTTTCCCCGTCTTACTTCAGGCAATGCTTCCCTTTCTCTCTCTGTGCAAACTGGTTGAATGAATGGTAAAAATCACTGTTTATCATCTCTGTGAAGTTTTAATTAATGGAAAAAAGGATTTGTGAGGTTAGTCACAGGCTGTAGCTAATCTGCCGTGGTTTGTGGGTCTTTCTGTATTGTTCTGTCGTAGTAAGGCGTACTTTAGAATAGAACATGGGCTTAGGACACCCCTAAACCTGCTTTTCAAGATGGCCCAGCAAACTGGTCAGTTATGGACTGTGCTGCAGGTCCCTGAAAAAAAAAAAAAAAAAAACCTGGATGAAGTTTCCTTCTTGTCTCTTGTACGTCCTTGGGAGCTTGACCTTGTAACCAGGTGGCAGTACTTTCTCTTGGTCTCTGCCATCACAGTGGCAGCCCAGGTTCAAGGTTTAATTCCTGGCTTGGAAAATGAGTCCTCTATCTTGTATGTATTTACATGTATTACCTGTGTGATACTTATACATGAAAGAGCTTTGATTGATTGGCTTAAAAATAAGTGCTAAATCAAATATTTTGTCAGAAAAGTAAAATGTGTAATGCCTTTTAGTTCATGTGACTTAAGTAATATTTGGGAAATAAAGACAGTTTTAAAATACAATTTTGTTGGTAACATTAAAATTTTTCAAAAATATAAACATTAGGTCTAAATTATACAGGTCAGATATTAAATTTTCTAAATGCTTTAAGGTCATAAACTGCTTCTTTGACTTTTAAAACTTGTTCAATTTAACCTTCCTTGGAGACATCAGATTCTAGATAAGGCCTGGAGACATGTGAAATAAGCATAACTAGAAGCTATGCAAAGAAGGTTATAAAGAAAGAGATTTTATATAAGAAAGGATCTTCTGTGGTATATTCTTGTCCTAAAGCAAACTGACTGGTTATTTAACAAGAGGAAGGTTTATGACAAGTCAGAAAGTCCAAGCATGTTGTAGATGGTTTGTATGAGTACTGAAAGAATTTATGAAAAGGAATTTATGCAAGAAACATTGTACAATTTAAAGGTAATTGGACTCCTAAATTCTTCATAAAATGCCACTATGACTCCTACTATACAATTTCCCTGCTTTACAGCTCAGCAAATCCTGGGACATGTGGAGTTAACCATGCCCCCTAGCTGTGCTAGAAAAAGCCAGCCCTTATCCGCACTTCTGTCTGGGTCCCAGGCTCCACACTAGTACATAATTAAAATCCCTTACTTATCAAGATTTTCACCAAAAAAAAAAAAGTTTCTAAGAGTTAACACCATAACCTGTATCTGAGACTACTTAAAAAAACAGTTCCACACAACAAGGCATGTAAAGAAAGTAAATTGTGTTTTGTGTAAAAAATTATAAGAAGTCTAGGGAATATGAAATTTTCTGCATAGATTAAAGGGTTGAAAGATTGTTTTAAGTTAGAATACAGCTGAAGTGTTATTCAAATTGTAGAAGATTTATGAAAACTTAATTGTAAAAGAAATTCTGTGTGTGAACACACTGGCTAAAGTTAAAAGGGTTATTATTCCATTTTTCTGTAAATTGAGCATTGAAATAAAAGCATAACAAGGTTTTCTTAGGGCAAAAACCTGCTTATGATCTGACCTCTAAGACAAATTGTAAAGGGTTATAAACGGTTTATGAAAATCTCATCTATGGTCAAACTGGTTAAGATTGAATATATTTGTCTATAAGGTTTTATTAAGAATTGGGTTTAACATCAATAATGCACTAACACGACAGTGACATTTGGCTTACTTGGTATAAAAATCATACAAGAAGCATTGTCAAATGCAAAATGGTGCTTGTTTTTCTTTGGGCTGTATTTGTATAAATGTGTTATTGGTATATGTTCCAAAATTATGGGAAACCCCTCTAATTCTGATATGGCTTAATGTATGTTATTAATAGTTATAATTGTTATGTGAAATTGCTATATGCCACAGAAGTAACCAAATTTCCTTATCAATTGTGGCTTTAATAGTGGCTGTCCTAAGACTTTTTATCATCCATAGACAATTTTTGTCCTGTTTTAATCCTCTTTGGAAGATGATTTTATAGTCAACTGTACAACTATAACAGGTGTTCTTAAATGCAGGTTACTGATAACTTTGGAGATTATTACATTAGAACAGAGAAAAATCTTTCAGAACACTCATGGAAAGCTGAAATGTTCATGAATATTAAACAGAAGTTAACTGCATGGGCTAAACTAATAGAAGTCTAAAGTAATCTTTTTAATTTTTCTGAAAACATTACTGATCCTTTGTTTTGTTTTTCAGAGTCAGGAAAACTTTTCTTTTGAGCTATTTACAGCTTGTAGCCATTGAGTAAAGTATACTCCTATGAACAAAATTTGGAGCATATTTGTTTCTTTCTACCTGATTTGTCCAGAATTTGGAAACAATCTGTGAATATTATCAATTTATGGCAACATAGTTATTTGCAAGAGTGCAATAAGAATCTGTTTTATTTGCAACAGGACACAATTGGAGAAATTGATTATTTTACCAAGACTTTTACTGGAATGGCATGCTTTTCTTTAAGAAATCAAATTTGACTTGTAGAGCCAATAAAACCCCTTGGGGAACTGGCCTCACACCTTGCCTACACCATCTCTGTACAAGGTTCCTGACCTTGTAAAGTAAGTAAAGAATGTCACAGGTCCAGGAGCCCCATGTTATCTTGGGACCTCAAAAGGAGAGGAATTTACCCAACTTGTAGGTATCTGAGGGTGCAAACCCATGGAAGGACTTGGCTTTTTAAAAAAGTCTTATTTAAGATTTTTTCTATGGAACAGAGTTCCATCAAAGCCAATTTTTAAAAAGCTTATGGCAAATACTTATTCTTGCTGTACTTTATACAAATAATCAGGCCAAATATAATAAAGCAAATCAATCTTACCATGATTTGTCTTTAGTAAAAATGGGAGACTGGAAAGAGAAATTATGTTCCAAGAACTATGGTACACTTGTTATTAAATTTTAGTCTCATCGGTTGTTTCTAAACGTGTTTCTGCAATTTAGGCTAGCCCTACTTATTCTTGTGAACCAACCAGTGATCTCTGACTGTTGCTCAGAATAAACAAGAGGGATGGGTATTGTAAAAATCTGGATGAGTATTCTAATTGTGGGCACATTAGAATCAGTTAACAGCCCCATATTAGCTTAGTTCCAACAGTTGCCCAGTTCATGGAAAGCTTTCTAATTTTGTTTACTTGAGAAAATTCTACTTCTTTTGCTTTACTCTTGTGGAATATATTGCTGTTGTACTATTTTTGTAGGAATTCAGGAGAAACTTACTAAACATTTCCTTAAATTAAACTGCTCTAAATTAAATGGCTGCTCTGTCTATGGAGTAACCATTCTTTTATTCCTTTACTTTGCTTGTAAACTTGCTTTCACTTTAATCTATGAACTCACCCTGAATTCTTTCTTGCATGAGATCCAAGAACCCTCTGTTGGTGTCTGAATCCTGACTCCTTTCTTGTAACAATATGGCTAGCCAAAGATGAACTGAGACAAATCTGGTATAATTCCTAGTTTAGTTATCTGTCTGTTTTAACCTAACCTTATTGTGGTGGTTAATATTGAGTGTCAACATGATTGGATTGAATGATGCAAAGTATTGTTGCTATCACCCAGGCTGGAGTGTGGTGGCATATTCTCCACTTACTGCAACCTCTGCCCCCTAGATTTAAGCAATTCTCCTGCCTCAGCCTCCTGAGTAACTGGGATTATGGTTGCCTGCCATCGTGCCTTGCTAATTTTTGTATTTTTAGTAGACATGTCATTTTGCCATTTTGGCCAGTCTGATCTAGAACTCCTGACCTCAGTTGATCCACCCACCTCAGCCTACCAAGGTGCTGGAATTACAGGCCTGAGCCACCACACTCGGGTAGGCACTCACTCTTAATATACCTTTAATACATTTTAAACTAAGCTATGTACATGTGTCACTACTAACATATTATGCTTTGAACATTTCTCTATCCTATAATACAATATTTGCACTGCCAGATATATTCTTGAAAATCATACATGTGTAACAAGAGGATATACAATATTATCCATTGTAGCATTGTATGTAATAGCTAAACTTATAAAGAGGTGAGTGTCTATCAAAAAGATAGTGGACAAATCATTTTTGATGTAGTCACTTAATGGAATAAAATTGAATTCTGCAATAAAAATTAATGGACTACAGCTTCATGCAAAAATAAGAGTAAATCTTCAAACTTTCAAAAACAAGCTAAACAACATAATATTTATAAATAAATGCATATGTTTTAAATACATGAAAAATAAGGAAATTATAACAAATGAAATTTATCTTAAGTGGGGTTGTGTTAGTGGAAGCAAGAGGAGGAGAGAGGTAAAAGTGAAGGTAGATTAAACAGTTCTGGCAATGTTCTAGGATGTAAGTCAGTAGTGGGTTCATAGGCATTCATTTCATTATTGTACTTTATAAAATATATGTTATATTCTTTAGTGAATATTAAATATTGCACTAAAAAAGAGTGAATAACAATAGAAATCTCAATATTGCCTTTTCGAATCTCAGTGTATCCCCTGGGGCTACACAGAGACTACCAAATTAGGCAAACGACATCACTGATACTTTTCTAGTAGGGAAATGAAATGCTCATATTTCTGTTTTAAAAAGAAAATATTGTTATCAACCTTGTAGAGGAGAGACAATGCATGTGAGAGATGTTGAGGTTCTGACCCAACATAGTGGTTGTAGGGACAAATTATATGAGGTAGAGTATTTAAGAACTATTTAAGAGATAGAACCTGCAGGAGTTGACAATATGTAAGAGAAGTGACAATTGTTTAAGATGCCTTCTAATTTTCTAGCTTGAACAACCAATACCATTATCCAAAATAGAGAAGACAGTAAAAAAGAAAGCATACCTATGGAATATCATGATAGACAGGATAGCATTATAAATCAGAGAGTTTAAAACATCTACATAACATAAAAATGAGCTTCTTCAGCCACATTTAGAAAAATTTTCTGGATCTCAGGAGAATAGCAGGCTCTGGAAATGAAGATCTAAATATCATTGACACGTCAGTAACTAAGACCACAGAAGTAGATGAGATTATTCAAAAAAGAGCATATCAAGTCAAAAAGAAGAAGAGAGCTATACTGGATTCCTAGAGGTCATTCACCATAAAGGAGATAATGGAGAAACACTCAGGGGTGTAGAAGAGAACAGGAAAATATGAAAAAGCCAAGTGGCCAATAATGTTAACTGCCTCCAGATAATCAAGTAAAATAGAAATCATAACTGAAACACAGAGGGGCTATGCAAAACCCAAACCTGTAAACCAAGTGCCTTAGCTCCTTGTGTTTACCCTATCCACTGATCTAATGATTTTTAAGTTGTGCCGTGGAGTGTGCTAGAGCTATTTCTAATGGTTAGATGGATATTATTTTCCATTCCACAAATACTGAGCAACTTTTGTCTACGAGGTACTATGTAGATAAAAGTACTGTTTAAAGATTATGGCTTTAAAAAATAAATTATGAAACATTTCTGTTAACAATGAAGAAATCCATTCATCATATATATATATTTAACATATACGTACACATAAATGTGTGTGAGAAACATAAGTAGGGCTGAAAACTACTGCCTTATATAGAAATTCAAAATTATAAATCATGTTAATGAGGTTAAAATACCTTTGATTATAAAAAAAAGTTGGGGTGGAAGAACTCACGCTTACAACCCCAACTCTTTGGGAGCCAAGGGGGAAAGATCACTTTAGCTCAGGAGTTTGAGACCAGCATGGGCAACATAGTGGGACCCCCATCTATACAAAAAATAAAAAATTAGCCAGGCATGGAAGCATGTACTTATAGTCAAGCTACTCAGGGGACTAAGGTTGGAGGATCACTTGAGCCTGAGTGATTGAGGCTGCACTGAGCCATGGCAGTGCCACTACACTTTAGCCTGGTTGACAGAACGAAACTCTGTCTCAAAACAAAACAAAGAACGAAGGATATGCACAAGAGACTTGCTATTCTTGGGAAAAGGAATTGGAAACTGGAAAAACTTAAATATTTTTCTTCGAATGCTTCTGTGTTGTTTGACTTGCTACAATTAGCATGCATTACTAATAATTATAATTTAAAAACAACTACTCAGTAGAAAATTTCAGAAATTCACATTGCTTCATTAGCCTGTTTTTCCATCCTAGGAATTTGCAGATACACATACACATGCACACACACACACATATAAACACACATATTCACAACCTAGGAACTAGGGAACCCAAATCTAAGATTTGACTTAAACAAAATTTCTGCTTATTACTTTGAACTAAGTCCTCCAGATCAGAGATTTTTCAGAACTCCATTTCTCAGGAGAGCTGCAAACTAGAGTTTTGTAAATTGACCGTGTGTGTATTATTCTCTTCTGTCACAGAAAACATATGACTTCTGTGGCATTTTTAAATGACTATCCAAAGTTATGAAATAAAACAGCTCTAAAGATGAATAAATACAGTTGTGTTTTGATTCCTCACTTTTCCTATGGCATTAACCCTCAAAAAGATTTTCCCCATTTACCTTCAAACTGTAAAAACTGTAGAGTTCTTGTCTATCATTCAGCTGTAACATCTTGGTTATTGGGCTAATCTTAAAAAGCAATTTGAAAGGAACTTAGTGAAGTTCACATGTTTTATTAGTAGTCCTTTTCCTAAACGCCTTTTTTTTTTCTTGCCAGGTGCAAGTTTCTGATAAAATATGATTTAATCTGTGGCTAACTTTTGCAGTTGATTTAATAATTTAAATACATTCATGTAAAACATCAGACGTGTAGATGGAGAGAATAGCAAAAGTAAGTACTTAAAAATAAAATGGGTAATGACTGAAACACTTAGTAAAATATTGACTAAATAATTAACTTTGTTACTGGTCACCCTGGTTAATAAAATACTTTGTGAAACACAGCACTCTGTGTACAAAATGACCTTACTTTTACCCTAAAACAGGTCTCTCTGAGCAGTGTTTATATTCATGAGCTGGAAAACAGGTGAAAAGATAATCCCTTACCAAATTCCCAGAAGTTCCCAAGGAACAGCTCTTATCTCTGCTACCCTTTAAACGATGGAGAAATAAACAATAGTTTTAACTTGCAATTTTATCTCCAATGTTTTATTTATTCCCAAAGCCTCCAGTGGAGAAAAAGTATTTGCAGGGAAACCTCTATAGTGAGAGAGATAAATAAGTTAAATGGAAATGAAATATGAGCAAATATTCTGTTTCAAGGACAAAGGAAATTAACTATTCTGAGCAACTCAAGGTAGAAGAAACCATTCTGAACTATATTACTCAAAAAATATAAGATCTCTTATCAGCTTAAAAATGCTTCCTCTTATATTGCTCTGTTTTATGTCTCTTGATTTTCAGACCTAAATTACATTTATATCAAAAGATGAAGCTAACAGTTCCAAACTAAGTGAAGTGTTATTTCATGTTCCCAAAGTATCTCAAACAATAACAATAGATTTTGGCTTCATGGCTCCTAAAATTGAGGTCATATATTTGCAACACAGCTGTGTGGGACTGGGAACAAGAGGTGACTGAAACTGGGGCATGGGTAAAGCAGACTATGTCCTACTGACCCAGACTCCCCAGTGGCAGGGGTCAGTCACCCTGGGGCTAATCACAGCCACCTCAAAAATTCCCTGTTGTTTTGTACAAAGCCTGTTATTATCTTGTCCTTATCTCAGTTTTAGTTTCTTCTCCCTCATGTCTAAACTGTAATTGACATCATCATTCCCACTCCCAGCTCTCACTTTCCATCTCCTTACACTCTACTCATACACTCACATTCTTTCCGGTTTCCTGAGAAAATTTGGTTTCCTCCTGTATTAGTCCATTCACATACTGCTGATCAAGACATACCTGAGACTGGGAAGAAAAAGAGGTTTAATTGGACTTACAGTTTCACATGGCTGGGGGGGTCTCAGAATCACAGTGGGAGGCAAGAGGCACTTATTACCTGGCAGTGGCAAGAGAAAATGAGGAAGGTGCAAAAGCAGAAACCACTGATAAACCCATCGGATCTCATGATACTTATTCACTTATTCACTACCATGAGAACAACATGAGGGAAACTGCCCCATGGTTCAAATTTTCTCACCTGGTCCCTCCCACAGAACATAGGAATTATGGGAGTACAATTAAAGATGAGATTTGAGTGGGGACAAAGATCCAAACCATATCATTCTTCCTCTTCTCCTCCAAATTTCATGTTCTCACATTTCAAAACCAATCATGCCTTCCCAAGAGTTCCCCTAAGTCTTAACCCATTTCATCATTAACGCAAAAGTCCACACTCCAAAGCCTCATCTAAGACAAGGCAAGCACCTTCAGCCTACAAGTCTGTAAAATCAAAAGCAAGCTAGTTACATCCTAGATAAAATGGCAATATAGGTATTGGGTAAATACAGCCATTCAAATGGGAGAAATTAACAAAAACAAAGGGGTTTTATGGCCCATGCATGTCCGAAATCCAGCAGGGCAGTCAAATTTTAAAGCTCCAAAATCATCTCCTTTGACTCCATGTCTCACATCTAGGTCACCCTGATGCAAGAGGTGGGTTCCTATGGTCTTGGGCAGCTCTACCCCTGTGACTTTGCAGGGTACAGCCCCCCTCGCGGCTGCTTTCACAGGCTGGCATTGAGTGTCTGCAGCTTTTCCAGGTGCACAGTCAGTGGATCTACCATTCTGGGGTCTGGAGGACAGCTGCCCTCTTCTCACAACTCCACTAGGCAGTGCCCCAGTAGGGACTCTGTGTGGGGGCTCAGACTCCACATTTCACTTCTGCACTGCCCTAGCAAAGGCTCTCCATGAGAGCCCTGACCCTGCAGCAAACTTTGCCTGGGCATCCAGGCATTTCTGTACATCCTCTGAAATCTAGGTGGAGGTTCTCAAACCTCAATTCCTGACTTCTGTGCAGGTGCAGGCTCAACACCACGTGGAAGCTGCCAAGGTTTGGGGCCTGCACCATCTGAGGCCTTGGCCCACCTGTATGTTGGCTCCTTTTAGCAATGGCTGGAACAGCTTGGATGCAGGGCACCAAGTTCCTGGACTGCATACAGCATGGGAACTCTGGCCCTGGCCCACAAAACCATTTTTTCCTCCTAGGCTTCCTGGTCTGTGATGGGAGGGGCTGCCATGAAGACCTATGACATGCTCAGGGTATATTTTCCCCATTGTCTTGGGGATTAACATTCAGCTCCTGGCTACTCATACAAATTTCTGCAGCCAGCTTGAATTTCTCCTCAAAAACTGGGTTTTTCTTTTCTACTACATTGTCAGGTTGCAACTTTTCTGAACTTTTATGTTCTGTTTCCCTTTTAAAACAGAATGCTTTAAACAGCACCCAAGTCATGTCTTGAATGCTTTGCTGCTTAGAAATTTCTTCCACCAAATACCCTAAATTATCTCTCTCAAGTTCAAAGTTCCACAAATCTCTAGGGCAGGGGCAAAATGCCACCAGTTTCTTTGCTAAAACATAACAAGGATCACCTTTGCTGCAGTTCCCAACAAGTTCCTCATCTCCATCTGAGACCACTCATCCTGGACCTTATCATTCATATCACTATCAGCGTTTTTGTCAAAGCCATTCAACAAGTCTCTAGGAAGTTCCAAACTTTCCCACATTTTCCCGTCTTCTGAGCCCTCCAAACTGCTCCAACCTCTGCCTGTTACCCAGTTCCAAAGTCGCTTCCACATTTTTGGGTATCTTTTCAGCAATACCACACTCTACTGGTACCAATTTACTGTATTAGTCCATTTTCACGCTGCTGATAAAGACGTATCTGAGACTGGGAAGAAAAAGAGGTTTCATTTACAGTGCTACGCGACTGGGGAGGCCTCAGAATCATGACAGGAGGTGAAATGTGCTTCTTACATGGTGGTGGCAAGAGAAAATTAGGAAGATGCAAAAGCAAAAACCCCTGATAAAAACCATCTGATGTTACGAGACTTATTCACTGCCAGGAGAGCAGTACTGGGAAACTGCACCCGTGATTTGTATTATCTCCCACCTGGTCCCTCCCACAACACATGCGAATTATGGGAGTACAATTCAAGATGAGATGTGGGTGGGGACACAGAGTCAAACCTTATCACCTCCCTCTTTCACCTGCGCCCCCAATTCTCGGGGAAGCTTGCTGAATTCTACCCTTCCTCAAGATTTGGTTCAAATGTCTCCTCTGGAAAGACTTTCTAAATTTCCCTTCTATATGCATATACACATAGAGATACACAAACGTACTACACACAAACGCAGACACATACACACAACTGTAGACTGAAGGCAGAGTGAGGGGTTCTCTCAGTAACTATACTAAATTATATCAGTATCGTGTTATATTTTAATATTATGTCTATTGTGTTATAATTATGTTATTGCATACCTGTCTCTTCTATAACTAGACCATGAGCTCCTAAAGGGAGCTGTGTCTTCTCTGTATCTTACTTATTTGCCATAGTACCTAGTATTTAGTAATGGCTTAATAATTGCTTGATTGAAGAGTGAATGAAGTTATTATTCTTCAAGACTTATATCAGTTTCCCTTGCCTCTCTGAAGTCTTGCAGATTCATCTAAGACAGGAATAAACTCTGTCCTCTCTGAGTTCTCATAACATTTTATTTCTTGCTTGTGACTGACTGCTGTCACTGACTTTCCTAGATTTAATTCCATTTCTTCTATCCTATCATAAAAAAGATCATACCTTCTTTTATTATCTTTTCCCTCAAAGTCACTGTGCTTTGTAAAAAATAAGTTCTCCTTAATGTTTGCTGATATCGTTTAATATATTTTCCAAATATTTTCCCCAAATAAACATCATTAAACAATGCAAAGTTTTTATGCAGCACAGAGATGATCTCAGATTCATTTTTATTTGCCTATGCGCAGCACATAGGAGGTACCAAATAAACAGTTGCTGGGAACATGAAGGGAGAAAGTGACTACTTCAGAAGCAGAAGACCATTTTCTTTGTTCATCTGTTGGCAACAATTTGTCCTTTGGCAAACACTGGGAGTGAAAACAGTTATAATCACCTAGTTTTAATAGCTAGAATCACTCTATACTTTTTCTTCCGATGCCTACGTATCCTTAGAAATAATGACTTTGGAAGCGGTGATGGAAGTTTTTCTAACTCAGAAATTGGAGAAACATTAACTTTTAAATTTAGTACCCTATCCCCCAAATGGTGACAATACTGCCAGCCATTGGAAATAAGTGAGGCAGACTCTTTCATGGAAATTGATTGAAAAGTTGAAGTATGCTCTAAGTGCTGAAGTAAATAGGCACATGGAAGAACAGGATGGCTCCTGTCCCTGAGAATAAAACCTTCAAAGATCTCATTTTTCTCACAATTATAATAGCTCAATTTATTGACAATGTATATATGTCAGCCTTATGCTAGTCTCTTCACAATATATTCTTATTTAATTATCTTGACACTATTGTAAACCCCAAATTAGAAAACTAAACTCGAAATTACCTGGAAAAGGGAACAAATTAGACCACACACTAAACTACCCACAAGGCAAAATAATCTCAACCAGAAACTCCAACCAAGACTTTGAGAAGTCACCCAACAGCATCAGGTTACCGCATTTTGTTCTTTTTTTTCTTTCACAGTCATGTGTCTCTGAGTATACACATGAGTAATATGCATCATCATGAAGATGCCTCAGCATAAATAAAACACATGGCTCAAAGTGACTGGCTCACCTTCAGGAATTCAGCTACTTCTGCTAAGGAAACTTAGTTTGGCAACTCTAGCTTATTTTAATCCTCTATATCCTCTAACTCTGTAGTTTCTCATCAATTCTGTGCTTGGGAAACTCAGTTTCTCACTGCATAGTTTCCATATCAGTGAAAGTGGCGTTCATCACTAACATAGATTTAAAAATACTAAATTATAGATATGCTCATGGATCAACTGGGGGGGAAAATTAGGATGTCTCCATTGATACATACATACAGGCCACACACACAACATTACTTTCCAAAGATTTGCCTACCTCAGTGTGAAGATATAAATGAGTGTAATAGTTACATAAGATGATTTATCATTTCAATTGTGAAAAGCATACTTTCTAAAACACTCTCCAGATCACCTTCCCTGACAGAAGCAGCAGTAACAACAGAAACAATAAAATTTCCACAAAAAACAGTTGGCCAAGTTTATTACAAGACATAATGTCAGCTGTCGAAATGATTACTTCCTCAAATTGACCTTGTTTAACCTAGCAGCTCTAAACTTTCCCTTTTGGCCCTTCAAGATACATTTTGATCACCAGTTCTAAACAGACCCATTTTATACAAAGCATTGTTGAAGTTACATGTGGTTTTTATTCTGGAGCTAGAAAAAGAGAAATAAGCCCATAATGAGTCCACCAAGATGCCTTGGTCCTAAAGTCAAGTACAAAAAAGTATCTAGTTGACTTAAGGCAAAGAATCAAATCTATGTTTGGGAAGAAGCACATTAAAGTCAGAAATAATTCATAAGAGGTCACAGGAACTATTATCAGAAAGTTCTTACTGTAAATGACATCAGCATGCTTTTTTATATACTTTTATAATATACAAGCAAATCTAAATATTCTTTAACTTCCTCTAATTTTCATCTAGTCAGTCTTATTTAGACTAAGCAGAGGTATTTTTTCCTTCCTTCTGCCTACTCTTTTTTTCTAAGTGTTTATTTATATACAGAAATAGCAATAAATATATCAATATACTATCTGTCATGTTTTAGCCATGAATAGAAGCTGAGGTTGTGCCTTAATGGGAGAGTCTATTTAAATTGATCTGATTTTCAATATTCTGCATGACAACTCAGTATGTAAGTTCACTTTCCTTTTGCAATATTTTGGTTTGCCTTTATTTGTTTTTGCTTTTACTTAACACAATATTTTACAAATAATTGGGATACTTTAAAAATACTTCTATTGAGGCATTGTGTTGGTACAAAGGATACAAATGTGTGTGTGTGTGTGTGTGTGTGTGTGTATATATATATATTCTGCTTTCTGCCTTTTAGACATTCAGAATATGCATGCAAAGATATTCTCAGTGGTCTTGACAAGTACAGAGATCCATGGGATCAAAGAGATGGGAATGGGTGGAGATTTCCAAGAAATTTGAAGGAGTCTTGATAAAAGAGAGGACAGTAGAACTAGGTCTTAGATTTTACCAAGATGAAAGGATGGGAAGTAAGCTGGGAAAAGGGAATAGCAGGAAATTACAAAAATGCATGGTCTTTTCAGGGGAAGGTAAAAAGTTCAGCATGGTTAGGACTAACGCTGTGAGAGCACTAAGTTTTTGGAGAATGGACCAATACGTAACAAGTTTCTAGAAGTATGAAAAACCTCTAGTATGAAAAAAGGACATCACAAAAATTCATGTGAAATAATACAAAGTGGATCTCAGAACTCTAGATAATATGAGCTCTAAACTGTGTTTTCAAAGTGTGGTCCTTGGATCAGTATCATTAACATCTGTTGGGAACTTGCTTGAATGCAAACGCTTGGGCTCCAGCCTAGGATGAGACCAAGCACTGTGTGCTTTGCTAAGCCTTCCAGGTGATTTTGGTGCACACTCCAGTCATAGTTTCAGAGGTAGAAAGTGTGCTTTCCAGGTGTGAGGAATAGCACACACAGAAGTGTAGAGGCTGGAGTGAGAGTAGTAGTGGCGTGCAAGGAGCAGGCACAGCAATATTTTATTCATTAATTATTTCAGTTATTAATTCATCACCTAATGAAACAATTTAACTAACAAGTATAGAGTGGGGATTTTAATCTTGTAGTACAATTCCAAAAGTCAAAAAGTGTGAAGTCTGGATACTTTACCTAGTGAAGACAAAAATGACTGTAAAGGGAAGATCAGACTGAGGATCTGACAGATATTTTAAACTGAAATGGCCTACAAAATGGAAGAGGCTTTGTATGTTCTTCAATTGGACAGCAACATCAATAAAACAGGATTTTAGGAAGTTGGTAGTAAGACTATGTAACACAAGAGAACAAAGGTGGCTTAGATAACTTTTAGGTCTTCTTCATTGTAAATTCATACTTCTCTGTAGTAGAATCTGTATTATTTGAAAGTTATCAGAAAAGACCTCACCCCCCAAGTATATCTATTTTATCCTTAGCATAATCCTTAAAATTTCACGACTGCAGAGTCATTCTTTTGGGTTTTTTTTTTTCATCAGTTCCCTAAGAGAGTAAATACTGTATCAATTAAAATCCAGTCAAGAAAGAAATTGACAACCGGCTGAAAGCAATATTTCAATAGGAGGAGAAGGGGATGAAGGGACAATAGCAGAAAAAAAGCATCTAAAAGGAGAAGAAGTTCCTGCCCAAAATATATTTTTCCCAATTTGCACACCTGAATAGGGCTCCTTTGGCCCAAAACAAGGTTGGTGCCATTTAAAGACACAAGGAAATTAGGATCGTATCTAGAAATTTGTCTCAGAGTAAGATAGAGGGGAATGTTCTGATTATAAGCACAGTGAATTTTGGGTGAGGGAGGGATAACAGGTGGAAATTATTTGTGGCAGTTGAAAATTTGGGATGAAAATTGCTGTAAGCTGATGTTTTTATTTTGTGTCACCAAAGATGTCTATAATCCAGTGTTTTTGTAAAGCATTTAACATTCTCAATAAACCATTTAATTGACGTCATTTATTTAGTGGGCACTAAGTGGGGGGTTAAACTGAACATGATGTCCAGCCAGCTGTTGAATGTGCAGGTGGGAGGTCTGAACAGGACAGAGACTTGGGAATCATCAGCATGAGGATATGAACTTAAGTTGCATAATCCATAAAGTACACTATGCAATGTGGACCAGGATAAATCCCTGAGGAACATAAAGTACGCTATGCAATGTGGACCAAGATAAATCCCTGAGGAACATCAAAAGGAATAGTTAGGTGAAGAAGATCCTGAGAATTTGGAACTTGGATGTACTTGAAACTGCCTTTTAGGTATCATTAGTCCCAAGGAAACTTGTGAGTTAGTCATTTGAAGTGGTCACTCACCCATAGAAAATCTATTTATATAGTGTAGTGACTCTCTATATCCCTTTTAAAAACATACTGTTTCTTTATCATCTTACAACCATGTATTTAATGGTTAATTAAATATAAAACATGAAAATAAAGTACCCTTTTAAGGAAATAAAAATTAATCATTGTTTATTATGTTTATGCATCATCTGAAGCAATTGACTCATTTTGCTTTTTAAGCATATTTCACTTTTATTAAAAAAATTAGAAAGGTAATTTTATAATTTGATTCCCACCAAATGGGTAAGAGTTAGTTCTTATTCAGGATATTGGCCTTTATTTCAAGATGAAATATGACATTTTGGAGTCAAACTCAAATTCTATAACTGAAAGATTCTACAGTCCAAATTATAAGATGTCTATTTTGAAATACTGTTTACACTCTCCTCTTTAAAGAACAGAGTGTGTGTTTTGGGGGAGGTCAATGTCAATTTTAGCAAAAGTCTTATTTCAAAAGCTTCATGCTATAGAAATAAAAATAGAGAATCAGAACTTAGAAGAGGATCAGAAAAGTAATACATCAAATTCAGTACCCAAGGGTCAATACCCAAACATCACACTTGAGCCTGAGTACCAGACTAGACAGGGAAATATCAAATTGCTATGGAATTTTTCAGTACAATGAACTCAAATATAATTTGTAAATTATCTTTACTAAAATTATAATGATTTATAAAATTTAGTATAATGGTTCTCACTGAAAAAGAATTTTAATATTTTGGAAAGTACTCAATGATGCTGTATCTTCAAAAACATTTTCCATTTTCACTTCCTGAATTCAGTAATATTATCTAAGAAATTTAAAATATTTTCAAACATCTGGTGTATTAGTCTGTTTTCATGCAGCTGATAAAGACATAACTGAGACTGGGAAGAAAAAGTGTTTGCACATGGCTAGGGAGGCTTCAGAATCATGGCAGGAGGTGAAAGGCACTTCTTACATGGTGGCGGCAAGAGAAAAATGAGGAAGAAGCAACAGCGGAAACCCCTGATAAACCCATCAGATCTCATGAGATTTATTTACTATCACAAGAATAGCACAGGAAAGACCAGCCCCTGTGATTCAGTTACTTCCCATTACATTCCTTCCACAACAGGTGGGAATTCTGGGAGATACATGTTCAGATTTGGATGGGGACATGGCCACTCCGTATGGAAAATTCCACCCCTGGCCCCTCCAAATCTCATGTCCTTGCATTTCAAAACCAATCATGCCTTCTCAACTGTCCCACAAAGGTTTAACTAATTTCAGCATTAACCCAAAAGTCCACAGTTCAAAGTCTCAACTGGGACAAGTCTCTTCCCTCTATGAGCCTGTAAAATCAAAGGCAACTAGTCACTTCCTAGATACAATAGGGGTACAGGTATTAGGTAAATACAGCCATTCCAAATGGGAGAAATTGGCCAAAACAAAGGAGTTTTGGGAACTGTGCAAGCCCAAAATCCAGTGGGGCAGTCAAATTTTAAAGCTCCAAAGTGATCTCCTTTGACTCCACGTTCCACATCCAGGTCAGGCTGATGCAAGAGGTGGGTTCCCATGGTCTTGGACAGCACCACTTCTGTGGCTTTACATGGTACAACCTTCCTCCCAGCTGCTTTCATGGGCTAGTGTTGAGTGTCTGCAGCTTTTCCAGGAGCATGGTGCAAGCTGTCGGTGGATCTACCATTCTGGGTTCTGGAGGAAGGTGGTCCTCTTCTCACAGCTCCACTAGGCAGTGCCCTAGTAGGGCCTCTGTATGGGGCCTCTGACTCCACATTTCCCTTCTGCACTTCCCTAGCAAAGGTTCTCCATCAGTGCTCTGCCCCTGTAGCAAACTTTTGCCTGGACATCCAGGCATTTCCATACATCCTCTGAAATCTAGGTGGAGGTTCCCTAACCTCAGTTATTGACTTCTGTACACCCACAGGTTCAACACCATGAGGAAGCTGCCAAGGCTTGGGGCTTCCGTCCTCTGAAGCCACAGACTGGGCTGTATTTTGGCCACTTTTAGCCACAGCTGGAGTGGCTGGGACACAGGACACCAAGTCCCTAGGCTGCACACAGCACAGGGACTGTGGGGTTGGCCGATGAAACCAGTTTTTCCTCCTGGGCCTCTGGGCCTGTGATAGGAGTGGCTGCCACGAAGATCTCTCACTTGACCTGGAGACATTTTCCCCATTGTCTTGGGGATTAAAATTCAGCTCCTTGTTACTTATGCAAATTTCTCTAACTGGCTTGAATTTCTCTCCAGAAAATGGGTTTTTCTTTTCTGTAACATAGTCAGGCTGCAAAATTTCCAAACTTTTATGCTCTGCTTCCCTTATATTACTGAATAGCTTTTAACAGTATCCAAGTCACCTCTTGAATGCTTTGATGCTTAGAAATTTCTTCTGCTAGATACCCTAAGTCATCTTTCTCCAGTTCAAAGTTTCACAAATCCCTAGAGCAGAGGCAGAATGCCACGAGTTTCTTTGCCAAAACATAACAAGAGTCGCCTTTACTCCAGTTCCCAACAACTTCCTCACCTCCACCTGAGACCACCTCAGCCTGGACCTTATTTTTCATATTGCTATCAGCATTTGGGGCAAAGCCATCCAACAAGCCTCTAGGAAGCTTCAAACTTTCCCACATTTTTCTGACTTCTTCTGAGTCCTCCAGGCTGTTCCAATCTTTGCCTGTTACCTAGTTCCAAAGTTGCTTCCACATTTTCGAGTATCTTTTCAGCCATGCTCCACTCTACTGGTACCACCTTACTGTATATAGTCTGTGTTTATGCTGCCGATAAAGACATACCCAAGACTGAGAAGAAAAAGAGGTTTAATTTGACTTACAGTTCCACATGGCTGGGGAGGCCTTGGAGTCGTGGCAGGAGGTGAAAGACACTTCTCACATGGTGCCAGGAAGAGAAAAATGAGGAAGAAGCAAAAGCAGAAGCCACTGATAAACCCATTCGATCTTGTGAGACTTATTTACCATCATGAGAATAGCACTGGAAAACCTTGCCCCATGATTCAACTACCTCCCACTGGGTCCCTCCCACAACATGTGGGAATTCTGGGAGATACAATTCAAGTTGATATTTGAATGGGGACACGGACAAACCACATCATCTGGGTATTACTTAGTTGTTTGTCATTTTCTTAACAGTCATGTTATAAGATCTTGCATTTAGGTCTTTGATTCATGTTCTAACTAACTCATGGTCACGTGATCATCTTTAATTTAGTAGTAACTACCTTGAGCCTATCCTACAAAATGAGCAGATTAATAAAAATGTAAATATAAATGATTCAGCATTTTCAAAAGGGAGCTAGTTATTTGCCGGCAAGATAGATGGAAGAATAAAATTGGTTGCTGCTTGTTTTTTCAACATGCTTGATAGATACTTGCAAGAGCATAGGGTTATTAATCAAATGTCTACTTCAATGACAGTGTATATCTAACGCAATACTCATACATAAAGAGTTGTCAAGTTCAAAAGCTCCTCTAACTTGTAATGATTTTCTGTTTTATGCTTATCTTTCTATAGAATTTGAATCTATGAATCTATGAATTTTAAGGGAAAATTTTTTTGTTTTTTTGGCCATTGAATTCTTATAAAATGGCTAAACCACTGCTTTCATAATTTGGTAGTATTTAAACTCTTCTGTTTTGCCTGAGACCTATTTTGTTTGGGCATAAAATGAAAATTGGAAATCACCATTCTTATGTCTTTATATAAATCTATGATTATTATAGTTGACCTCATCCCCATGTGATTCCAATTACATTTTGCCATTATTATAATAACCATGAAATGTATTTTTTCAGCCCCTGAAAATATGTCTTGTGTGTATGACTTACTGGATACCTCTGTTTTGATATTCCACAGATATCTCAAACCTCAGTGTGTTTTTAACTGAGCCTTTCCCAAGCTCTCTCCTCCTCATTTAATGTTACCAAAATCTCATCATTCACCCAAGCCAGGAATTAAGAGTTACTAGAATTTTCCTCTTCCTCCCTTCTCATAAGAAATCAGTCAGGAGTCATGGTAAGTCTATTTCTAAAATATCACTGGAATCTGTTTTGTCTTCTACACTCCTACTAGCACTGCCTTAATTCAGAATCACTTGCCAGAATTACCAAAACAGCTTCCTCCATATTGTATCTGTGCTTCTGACATTACCTCACAAATTCTTTCTTTATAATGCTACTAGCATTACATTTTAAAATTAAAATTTAATCACGACCCTCCCCCTTAAAAATCCTCAAATTTATAAGAACCCAAACTCCTTACTATGACTTATAAGACTGTGATGATGACAGCTCCTAGTACCAAATGCCTTTCTGTCTTTTCATAATAATAGAATTACAACTGGGAAGGGGTTATCCAGCCAACCCCCTTATGTTATAATCCCCATAATCCAGCAACCAGGAGAGGTCATGTGAATAGTACTCACCAATGGCAGGACAGCAGGAGTGAGTGTGCCACTTACTGGTTCACACCTTAAAGTGAAAGTCTTGGGCACAGCCACCCAGGCATGATCACACGGATGAGAGCCTTGAGATGAATGGAGTCTAATCCTGGAATCACTTTGTGGAAGAGAGTTGCTAGTGGACCTGTAGCACCAACCCTGAACTATTCCTTAAGAGAGAAATAAACTTTTGTTGTGTTTGTACTATTATATCTTGAGGCATTTTTTTAAACCATGATTTAGCCCATCTCAATACAAAACCTTTTATAATTCAATCGTTAATTACCTTTCCAACTTCACATTTTGCCAATTTTCAATTCCTCATTTGTGTCCTAAGCTCCAGCCTTACCAGACTATTTAAAATTCCATAGATAAGCAATGCACACTCTTGCATTTATACCTTTGTTTCTGCTGTTCTATCCACAGAGTTATACCCTCCCCTTTAAGGCCAGGTTGAGCATCACTACTGTAGAAAATTTCTCTTGTTATGGGTGGATTGTGCACACCCCTTCACCCCACCATTTGTGTGTTGAAGACCTAACTCCCAGTATGTAGAATGTGACTGTACTTGCAGATAGGGCCTTTAAATAAGTAATTAGGTTAAATTAGGTCTTCAGGGTGGGCCTGAATCCAATTTGACTGGTATCCTTATAAGAAAAGGAAAGTTGAACATGCAGAGAGAGACAAGGCATGTGCAGGCACAGGACACAAAGAGAAAGTGTTCACCTGCAAGCCAAAGAGAGAAGCCACAAACAAAACTAAACCTGCCAACATGTTGATTTTAGACTCTTCGCCTCCAGGACTGTGGGAATATACATTTCTGTTAAGTCACCCAGTCTGTGGGTATTTTGTTACGGCAGCCCTGGTAAACTAATATACCCCTCGAGGTAGGATGTTTTCTTCTCTGAAATTTTATAGCATCCTGAGTGTACCCCATTTATCAAATATCTTTGCTATTTTTCAATCAGTGATTTACTTGTCTGTCTCCTCAACTAGTCTGTCAGCCTTTGAGGGAAAGCCTATCTACAAATCTGCTGCCTTACCTCCTGACAACATGTTTTGAAATTCATAAGAAATGGATAAATATTCATTAGAATGGATTAATTTCTTTTCCACAACTTGCAACTTAACAGCAAGTAAATAAGCAAGTAGTTTGAGTTATTATTTGTTGTCTAGATTCTTTACATATATATGGCCAGGGTGACAATCATGTAGCCTGATTTTGATACAAGATTTCATTATTGGAGATTGACTTGCCATTTTTCATATTGTTGTGTGGACATTTTTAAAGGCATAGATTCTATACCTTTGCAGATTTACTAAAGTCCAGAAGATAAAGATGAATTTTATAGCAGGAACAAGATCTTCTGTCAGTAAGGTTGGTTGTGATGTTGCAGTGGACTGCTTTTGGTATTTTTGTCAACATTACAATAGCCTTATTTTTCCAAGAATTACCCCCAAACCAAGCAGTTGGTTTAACCCAGTCTCTATGTCATCCTTGGTTGGACAAGAATGGTCACTAGATACAAGTTTGACTAACAATATTTTTTTTCCACAAATTTTGAATTGAGAATGAGGGAAACTAATTTTGATCTCTTCTGAGTGGCTGAAACTGAGAATTGTTGAGTAATCACGTGCATTGAGAAGGAGAGATATTTGAATGAAGACAGAGACATATCCTAAATACAGATGTGGAAAGAGAGAGAGAGAGAGCGTTGTAATACCAATTGATTTTCATTTTCTCATTTCAGTTCCTTATGAGGCCTATGGCGCTACTTGCTCTTGAGTTCCATAACATTTTTATATCAAATTTCATTTGGGTTAAGCTGGAATGGCCGGGCGTGGTGGCTCACGCCTGTAATCCCAGCACTTTGGGAGGCCGAGGCGGGCGGATCACAAGGTCAGGAGTTCGAGACCAGCCTGGCCAATATGGTGAAACCCCGTCTCTACTAAAAATACAAAAAGTAGCCGGGAGTGATGGCGGACGCCTGTAGTCCCAGCTACTCAGGAGGCGGAGGCAGGAGAATCGCTTGAACCTGGAAGGGGGAGGTTGTAGTGAGCCAAGATTGGGCCACTGCACTCCAGCCAGGGAGACAGAGTGAGACTCCATGTCAAAAAAATAAAAAAAAATAAAAATAAGCTGGAATGAATTTCTGTCATTTGCAATAAAAAAGAGTACTTACTTAAATCAATTAGATAGTATAGTTGACATATGTAATTTTTAATCACTCAAGTCATTCTTCCTTGATGCTAGTAATAATGATTCAATTATCTTTTTTGGAGCCACTTTCCTCTATTCTAGTCTATAAGGTTCATTAGGGTCAAGCATAGTGCAAGGTAATTAGCTCAAGAAGAAACATAGAGATACATGACCTAAACTAGGTCAATAACTCTATCAGCTATATTTGCTGGAACTTCTGAGAAATTTTGAGAAGTCAAAGCAATTTTTTTCCCACTGAAGTTTCTCAAATGGTAAAGACAACAGCTTGAAGCTCCTGGTTGCCATGTTACTACCATGAAAAGAGTACCTTTGAGAATGAAACCAGTACAGAAGAAGTCAGCGCAAGAGACAGAAAAACCCAGATTCTTCGCACATCATTTAAGCACCAAGGTCCATCCATTTCTGAAGTCCTAGACTTTTGAGGTATTTCATCAATAAATGTCATTTTTTAAATCTGAATTTTGTTGTTGCTTGAAACAAAAAGTCCAGATAAACATGGACAGCATTTCTTTGTATGTCTTTGAGCTGGTGAACTTTTATTATATATACCCAGCACCAAATTGAATGCCTAACCCTGTACTCTTGGGATTGTGTTGATATCTGCTTTCCCTAGTCCCCTCACAGGTGAAGTCCCTGAAGTCGCTCACTTGCAGAGTCAGATATCTCTGAATTTAAGTCCCAGCTCCACCACATACCACTTTTATGAATTTACGCAAGTTACTTAGTTTTCTCCTTTATTTATCATATACTTGCCTAGCAATTTCCTGAGGCAGTCACCATTTGAAGCTCTTTATACTCTTGGAAAGCTAAAAACTTGAGAACTATCTCACTCCTAGTTTACAAATGAAGTGGGTAACAGACAGAGTTAAGTAAATTTCCCCAAATAGATGATAACAGAATCAATAAGAACCGGAAGACAGACCCAGGAAACTTGGTTCTACAGTGCATGCCCTTTACCACTACTCAACCTGCCGTGCTAAACTATGGCAAGTAATAAAATAATCTTGCTTCCTGCTGGCTGTGGTGAGGTTTCATTGATAATCTGCATAAAACATCTTACACAATAACAGGCAAGCGTATAGTAAGCCAGTCTGCAGTGTCTGGAATTAGTTAGTCCATTTCTGTAAAGCTGGTGTATCTGGTAAGCCCTGGGTTTTCATGGACCCACCACACCAAAATGATCTCCAATAGTCCACTCAACTGGCACAGTTTGCCTACCAGGACTTCTGCTATAGGTTTTCTATTTGACACTTCTATTTCCAATTGGACTGTGGCCCAGAACTAACCTTCAGCTCATTTGACTGGGGTCCTGACTATTTGTGTTCCAGGAATCAGATATGCATGCTCACAGGTCTTATGTTTCCAGTTCTGCTACACTTTATTTTCACTGGTTGATTTGCCCCTACATGTCCTTGAGCAGGCTTATATAATTCCAGTTATAGTAACTATATAAGTAGGTTTTCAGTGACCTGGGATAGCATGGTACATTAGAAAAGGAGTAAACTCAAGAGTTCCAGGACTAGGTTTGTATCTCAGCCTCAGCACTCTGTTTTTGGGGAAGTCAATGATCCGCTCTATACCTTAGTTTTCATTATCAGTAAAAATAGAGAGAAAACTTCTTACTCTCAGGGTCATTATTAGAATTAAACATTGTATCTTCTGTGGATATATCTAACACCATGTTTAAGCTAAAGTAGGTGATACAGTTTGGCTGTGTCCCCACCCAAATTTCAACTTGAATTGTATCTCCCAGAATTCCCACATGTTGTGGGAGGGACCCAGTGGGTGGTAATTGAATCATGGGAGTCGGTCTTTCCCGTGCTAGTCTCATGATAGTGAATAAGCCTCACAAGATATGATGGGTTTATCAGGGGTTTCTGCTTTTGCTTCCTCTTCATTTTCTCTTGGCACCACCATGTAAGAAGTGCCTTTCAGCCCCCACAGTAATTCTGACGCCTCCCCAGCCATGTGGAACTGTAAATCCAATTAAACCTCTTTTTCTTCCCAGTCTTGGGTAGGTTCTTTTCAGCAGTGTAAAAATGGACTAATACCGTAGGTGTGCAACAACTTTTTCTTTCTCTCTTTTTTGAAAGTAAAGGAGAGCTCCATATGTTTAGAAAAATAATTCAAATTAACCTTCACATTTGGACAATGCACAAGCTCAGGCTTTCCCACTGATATAGACTTGGGTTGCCGAGCTTCAGGTTACATTGCTGAGACATTAATGCTGTTGGGGTCTGAATTTCGTGAATAATTGTTGAGTACTGGCAACTAAAATAAACAATGTGATAAGGTTTAGAAACTTTGTTACATTCTATACACTTGTTTATCTATGTGTACATATTCCAAAAGTGTTTACACATATTTGCTATGGTTTGTTTTGTTTTGATAGGATGCATGGGTGTTCGTGCCTGGGAATCCTAAGAAACAAAATGTAAAAAAAATTATTTGTGGTAATCAAAACATAAGTAAGTGCTAGAGAGCACAGTCATGGATTTCATCATGGCTTTTAGCATAGTGAGTGTGATGAAATGATAGAGGTTTCCTGCAATGCCTTAGGAAGAGCCTGTATCACACTTCACTGCATAGGGACAGTAACTGCTCTCATATAAAACCAACACTCTGCAAAACTAGACATGAGTCTTGGAGTTTATATGTTGCCACTGATATGCTTTGGCTGTATCCCCACCCAAATTTCAGCTTGAATTATACATGGTAGGGAGCCGGTCGGAGGTAATGGAATCATGGGGGTCGTTACCTCCATGCTGGTCTCGTGATAGTGAGTGAGTTCTCATGAGATCTGATGGTTTTGTAAGGGGCTTTTCCCCACCCCGCTTTGTTCTGCACTTCTCTTTCCTGCCACCACGTGGATAAGGATGTGTTTGCTTCCCCTTCCACCATAATTGTAAGTTTCCTGAGGCTTCCCCAGTTCTGTGGAACTGTGAGTCAATTAAACCTCTTTCCTTTATAATTTACCCAGTCTCAGGCAGATCTTTACAGCAGCCTGTGAACTAACTAATACAGTCACTAATTTGAAAATGGCTGCGTATCAATTTGCAGTCATAATGGAAGTAGAGAAGCATAATCTAATCACTGAGCCTCGAGTCTCACATGCATAATAACTCCATATGCCATTAGTTTAGCAAGTGTGTTTGATTTCATGTACTTCATTACTTGTACAAGATATTTTTTAATCATACAGAAACAGATGGGCATGTTTCACGGAAGCAGATTTTGCAATAACTGAAAAGAAAAATGACCAGAGACATTTCATCTGAATTGTGAATAGTTTCTCAAGTGGGTGGATATTTTTTGCTTGATGACGATTATAAGTTCTTGCTTTAAGTGCCTGAAAGTTTAATTGAATATTCTGATCTTGGTCAAATTGAGATCTGTTGAATAGAATTTGGAAAATCTTCATCATAGTTACTGCATTTTCAGGATGATATTGCAACTATAGGTATATTATAAAACTTCACAAATTTTCTTTTCATTTTATTATTAGTCTGAAGCATATGTATCAGGTTCAATTCTCAAGTCTTGAGTAAAAGTATCAGGAAAGGCTCCTTGTAGCTTATTGTCATTAAGTAAACACATTTCCTGAAGAGATCTCTACCCTCGTCTCTGCACCCCAAACATGGATAAAGGAAGAACAGGGAAAAGCATACAGGTGAAGTGCCAGACCATGTTTGTCATCCATTCAAATATATTAGCTTAAGACATTATAATAATATGGCTGGGCATGGTGACTCACACCTGTAATCCCAGCACTTTGGGAGGCCGAGGTGGGCAGATCACCTGAGGTTGGGAGTTTGAGACCAGCCTGACCAACATGGAGAAACCCCGTCTTTACTAAAAATACAAAATTAGCGGGGCATGGTGTCACATGCCTGTAATCCCAGCTACTTGGGAGGCTGAGGCAGGAGAACTGCTTGAACCTGGGAGGCGGAGGTTGTGGTAAGCTGAGATCATGCCATTGCACTCCAGCCTGGGCAACAAGAGTGAAACTCGGTCTCAAAAAAAAGATGTTATAATAATACTAGGAAGTATCTTCAAAGGGGATACCCCAACCCTTTGTCATTCTTTGCTGTAAGTCAGCCTATTCTCTTTAAATGTTTCTCACTAGATAGAGGTCAGGTGCTGCCTTACAGGAAGGACCACAGCCTATCTGTGAGCTGCACTGCTTCTGCCAACCCTACTCTCTCTGTGGATGAGTCTCTTCCACAAATGTTCCCTCTAGACAGATGTCATAAAGAAAAGGAAAGGATGAATTAGAGCATGCTTCTCAAAAGTTCTGGCTAGTATTAAAATATTTTCTTTGAGTTAAATACTGGGCTGCATTCAAATACAGTTTGCATTTTATTCACAGAGCTCCTCCCTTCTCTCCTCCATTGTCTCTTCAGGTGTGGGGTAAAGGAGTGTTGGGAAAAGTTTATGTGGGGGAAGGGAGTTACATACACACATACACATCTACGGATAAATATGCAAAAGATCTGTTTCTTACAAAACAATAGGAACAATCTAAGTTTCTGAGGTTAAGGACTCCTCCCTTAAGAAGTTTAGTATTTCATAATTTTCTGTGTACCAAATTCAGTTTCACATTGCCTGTGCCCTAAATTGTTTTCTGATGTTGAATAATAGAAATAATCAAGCAACATTAAATTAATTCCACATCTCTAAGTTGTCCAAAGGGATTAAGCTCCTCCTCTTAAAGTGTCCCATAGCACCAGAGAATACTTGAGACACTGAATAGAAAAGGAAGAATATTCTAGACAGAAAGAATAGCAAGTTTAGACTTGGAGTCAAGAAATGTAAAATAGTTATAGCCGGGCGAGGTGGCGGGCGCCTGTAGTCCCAGCTACTGAGGAGGCTGAGGCAGGAGAATGGCATAAACCCGGGAGGCGGAGCTTACAGTGAGCTGAGATCCGGCCACTGCACTCCAGCCCGGGCAACCGAGTGAGACTCCGTCTAAAAAAAAAAAAAAAAAAAAAAAAAAAAAGAACACCAGAAAGAAATGTAAAATAGTTCAAAAGAGTACTGTTCAAGGGAAAGAGAAATAATGAAATTAGTCAAATGGTAAAGGTCATGATGGATTTTGTAAGCCTTGTGAAAGAGTTTGGAAAGCAATGAAAATGCATCATTAACTACAAAGAAAAAAACATCAAGGATATTTTTACTGAGACTTAACTTGCCAAATGATTTTATGGACCCTTGAGGCATTCTAGTTTGTGTTGCCCAGATATTTCATCTATAGAGAGAGATACTGATGCTGGCACAGGTAGGTGAAGGTCTCGATACTCTAGGGTAGCACTGTTCAATACAACTTTCCATTCTGTCCAATATGATTACCAGTAGTTACATGTGGCTACCAAGAACTTGAAATGTAGCTAGCATAATGGTAATTTAATTTAAGGCAGTGGATAGTGGAGGAAAACAGAGATAGGCTTGCTGGGGATTAGACACTGGGAATATGGGCAGAACTCCAAAACCTCCTCTGCAAATCCAGATCAACATTAAGAATATGGCAAAGTTCAGTGAATGTGGGACATAACAAATCTAAAGAGTAAATGTGTCAAAGTCCAGAGGCAAATTCCCAGCACACACTGGCAGGAGTTAAGGAGTGAAGGAAGACGTGAAGAAGGGTCAGGAAAATTTTAAACTTGATTTGTTAGAGTTATTTCAGAAGGTACAGAGTGTGATCTCCATGGATTAACTTTCAGTGGTCTTAAACAAGAAACAGATTGAAGTAAAATACCTATTGCATATGGAGGGATTAACCAACCAAGAGGAAAACAAAGTTAAGGACATCCTGAGTGCCTTACTTCTTGTGCATCTAAAATGATCAACTGTGTAATAGTTAATATTTTCTACCCCAAACTGAAAGCCATTTATAAATAAATTTTTGCCAGAACTATGAAAGATTCCTTTAAATAAACAGACTCTAAAATAATTCAGGCAACTGATTACAAAGAATGGAGGCATTCCAGTAGGACTAATTCCTTCACCTCACTGAATCATAAGTTCCTCATAAGTAAATGACAGAGTGGGTTTACTCACCTTTCAGGGGACAAAAGGAGCAAGCTCTATTGGCAATTCACGACTTTCAAACAAAATCAATCTAAAAACATATAAGAAAGTCAAATATGCAAGAGATAATGTATTTTAGAGTGGGGATTTTGTTCTACAGAGATCTAAAGAAACTGATTTAAATTTCATAAATATGCTCTCCTTTTAGATATAATACCCAATAAATTCTAGCATTTCATGCTTTCTTTTTTTTTTAGACAAAGTCTCGCTCTGTCACCCAGAACGATTTTGGCTCACTGAAACCTCCACTTCCCAGGTTCAAGCGATTCTCTCACCTCAGCCTCCTGAGTAGCTGGGACTACAGGAGCCCACCACCACGTCCAGCTAATTTTCATTTTTGTTGTTGTTGTTGTTTAGTAGAGATGGGGTTTCACCATGTTGACCAGGCTGGTGTAAAACCCCTGACCTCAAGTGATCTTCCTGCCTCGGCCTCCAAAGTGCTGGAATTACAGGCGTGAGACACTGTGCCAGGCCCGTTTCGTGCTATTCTTTAAACTTACTTGCTTCCTTTGTAAATAAAGACACTATTAATCAGTTTAATTTTCATGTGTCCAATAGAAACTAAATGGTAACCATCCATTGCATGCTTAATTCCTTTTACCTTTGTCTTAACTCTACAGTTCCTTAGCTAACTTTTTATAACTACTTTCTGCATTTTTGCACCTTCATTTTCCACCCATTTTCGAATAATAAAAGAAAGTAACAATGAAGTATTAAAATTATTTGTTAACACCATTGTTCAGGAAAAACTTAGAGATACTGTATAACCTATAGAAAGAAGTCATAAGAAACAAACATTTGTCCGCTGATTACAAACCTCTAAATTTGGTGTAGGAAAGGTCATGTAAGAGTTTCAGTGCATAATTCACAAAAACACAGAGGTATTAAAAGAACAATGTATCAAAGTCAAGAGCAATTTCTTCTGTTCCCTGTACTTCAATATCTTTGCCTTTTAGTTTAGATTTCTAGGATATTTGCATATGATGGGGAAACATGCTAGTATACCTTCAGCAGGGAAATGTACGAGTAGAAGAAATGGAGATTGATTGGGCAGCACTGGTAAAGAAAAGGGAAAGAATAACAACATTAACCGAGGACTACCCAGGTACCTAAAGATACACTTAATTAACTCACATATTCTTCACAGCAATTCCTTCAATCATTACACAAATATTTCCTCAGCACCTCCAATGTGCCAGGCACTTTGCTTGGTGGATTCAAGGACAGACAAGACAAAGCCTGTCTCTGCCCTTGGGAAACTCATATTCTAATATAGAAAACCAAAGGTAAACATACGAACAGAAACAAATTACTACATAGCATAGGCACCATGAAGGAAACAAATGAGCTGAGATAGTAAAAAATAGAGAAATCTACTGTAGATAGGAATAGCAAGAAAAAATCCTTCGAGAAAGTACTTAAGCTGTTAAAGGAAGAAACAGAGCTGTAGCATGCAGGTGGTAGGGAAAAGAGTGGGATAGCATGTGCAAAGAACCTGGGGCAGGAACGATCCTTGTCTGCTGAGTAATGATTGGGCTGGTGGGGACAAGAGGAGACGTATTAGGAGCAGGGGTGGTGGTCTAGCTGAGAAATGAGTTTTGCCTGAATTAGGAGTTTTAGAGATGGAGAGAAGTGAATAGTACAAGATACATTTTGAAGGTAGAATCAACAGTACTTGCCACATTTACTTAATATTCTCACATAACAGATGAGAAATGGCCTGAAAGATTTGAAATTAATTAAAGTTCTTGCAGTAAGTAACTTCATGATGGGTTTATGAACCCTGCCTTCCTTAAAGCCCCTTCCCTTCTACTACATCACACTTACTAGCTTTGTTACTTTAGGGTTAATGTAGTTTTCATAGAGTCCTAAAAGTGGAAGTTTTTTTTACCAGTCTAATGATTTTGAATTAGAATATGTTTTAATAACCTGAACAAATTACAGATTTTCAGTTCACAAATCCATAACCTTAAGTCACCGAAGAGGGCACCAAATTCTACAAACACCCTTTACATATTTCTTCTGGACCAAATGTTAAAATACTCTTGCATTTCTTCCAGAGACGCACTGCATTACCACCATGCATATGAAAAATTTTCTGTTGACTAAAGCAGCAGTCTTGGCAATTCTGAACTGCGTGCTATTCTTACCATAAGTCTAAATTGGGTAGTTTAAGTGACCAACCAGTTTGTTCAGCTTTGCTAAAAATATGCCCATATTTGCCCAAATGGCCTGGCTTGCTGGTAATCTCCCACCTTTCCAAGTCAATCAACACATGGAAAGTGCTCAAAATAAGCAGGGATTAGAGTCGCAAACTCAGCTGGAGGAGCTAGCTTTTTTAAAACACAGCACTCTTGTAGTTATTTTCTTCACTGTTATTTTGTCTTTATTATTGATATTCTGGTGTATACATTAATGCTGTTCATGAGTACCTATTTCTCCTCTGTTCCGGCACATGATAGGTTTATACCTGCTCACAATGAGCAGTTACCCTCTGTATCTGGGGGCTCTGCAAACTGCAGATTAACTAACCACAGATCAAAAATATTGAGAAAAGAAAACAGTAAAAAATACCAATGCAACAATAAAAATAATACAAATAAAAAAGTGATACAGTATAATCACTATTTATACAACATTTACATTGTATTAGGTATTATAAGTAATCCAGAGATTATTTTAAATGTACAGGAGGATGTGCATAAATTGTATGCAAATACTACTATAATTTATAGAAGGGATTTGAGCATCCTGGGATTTTGGTATGGGGGAGGTGGTCATGTAACTAATTCCCTGTGGATACCGAGGAACAACCATACTTCTTCAGGTTGGCATCACATAATACTTGCTCTGGCAGTATTTAAGAGCTGCCATACAATTCTTCCCTTCTGTGTGCTGTGAGGTCTAGTGATGCTTGAAGCCTCCAATAGCCTGAGTCTCTGATGAGGACAATGTGCTTCCAAGTTCCCACAGCTGATTCCCAACAGACATGTTATATGGGGTCAAAGACCTTTTGTCATTTTTAAATGCTAAGATTTGGGGATTTGTTGTTGTTGTTACTGCTGCTACTATATATCCTAATCTTCGTGACTGGGATGGGCTCCTTCACATTCTTGATAGGAAGGAAAATACGAACTTTTAATTTAAAGGAATATGACAAACAGTACGGTTGGCAGAAAGTGAAGAGGTTTGGATTCAAATGCAACTAGTTTTAATAGCATCTTTGCAACTTAGTTGCTCTCTGAGTCTTCTTTTTCTCATCTGAAAAACAGTAATAACAGTATAAGTTTGCTAAAATTTAATAGGCAAAGTTCCCAGCAGGATGCTAAACCACAGATGATGTTCAATGAAAATAGCTATTTCTGTGAGGGGTAATGGTAAATAGACTAAAAGTATAGCAAAAGATAAACCACATAGGCATGGCTGAATCTGAAGAGACTGTAGAAATGGAGAACACTGTCATTCGTCCCCTCGGTTCTGCCTATCAAGCCCCTCCTAGTCATAGGCATTCTGTGTATGTCTGTCTCTTCTGTGTACAACTCATGCTTTCCCTGTCCCGTTCCCACTCCTCTGTCGCATGCTGCTCCCAGCAAAGTATATAGAAATCACTCACTAAGATAGCTGCATTTTAACAGGAATTAAGTTAAAGGGCTAAAGCTCCAAATTAGTATTTTAGGCCTTAGGTGGAAAAAGGCAGTGGATATCTCCCACCTGAACACAGGCTAGCCTGTATGATCCATCTAGCTTAATTGTGTCAACTTGTTAGGTCCATTAACCTAGGTGGGTCTATTGGGGCAGTCTTCATAAAAGATTTTTATGAGGCTTCATTTCATGAAGCTGCCCATATCTGCTGGAAAGACTACCATCATAGTTAGGCAGGATGTTCCATGGGGTCAGGAGTGGGGACTGGCAGTACTAGCGTCTGCCAGTATGTCTACATTATGTCTACATTACTCTTAAAAATGTTCAGACAGTCTTAACATAGTCTTCTCATATTAATCCTCACAGCAATCCTGCAAATCTGCATTAAGACCTTTGTCGTAGATGATGGAACTGAAGCTTAAAGGTTTTAAATCATTTACCCAAATTCACGTATAAGATAAGTGGAAGAGTCTATATTCCAAAACCAGTACCTCTGATATTAAGTCTAATATCCATTTTTCCCCTTTCACTATTACAGTTTTCTCTGTGTGAGAAAGCAAATTCAATAGTGTCTCTTGATGGCATTTTGCTCTCATGTTATACAAATATTTCTTTTTTTGTTATATAGTTGGGAATTTTAAATTCTGTTTTCTACATTTAACAACTAAAAGGAAGAAAAAACACATGACAGTTAAAAAGAAAAACTACAAATTTACTATTGAAAATAAAATTAAAGTAAAGTATTCTATATTGCCACGTTTTCTGGCTAAAAATAATACCCACGGTTTCAGAGAATTGTAATCTCTACCTATATGAAAAAAGAAAAGAGAAGAAAGCTAAGATTTTAGTCTCATCATTTCTTTAAGAAACTATAATTATTTTCTTATGGCTAACATAATTTCTAACATCAAGATATTTGCAGTCAGTTGTAAACAATGAAAATGCTTTGAAACTTACAATGGAAATACAGAATTTGTAGCCAGACAAACCTGGATTTGAATTCTAATAACACCACATGAATCTATAGGCCTAGAGGAAGTAAGTTAATTAAGCCATAATTTAGAGATGAGCCTCAAGCTTCTTATCTCTGAAATGAAAGTTTATAATAACAATCTCATAGAAAGGTGTTAGCTACTACATGACACAGTGGATATAAAGCACTTATAGATTGTAAACCTTAAAAAAGTTTACTTCCCTTTTCTCCTTGCATCAGATAGATTCTCATCATTCTAGAAATAACCTGATTCTTATTCTCAGGTAATGCACAATCAAGTGGATTTTATTCACTTGGTAAGTATTCAAAGAGAGAAAGTGAGAGAGAAGAAAGACGGAGGAAAGGAAGAAGGGAAGGAAGGCAAGGAGGAAGGGAGAGAGGGTAAAAATTCTACTAAGAAAAACAATGCTAAAATCAGATGGAGACATCTTCCTTCCCGCATGATCTGATATTGTTCCGTTAGTAGAGATTGGAAGCACTTGGAGTTATCCATCCTGCTCTTGTCCTCTTTCCCCAATAGAAATACAGGAAATAAAAAACGTTTTATAACACTTCTAATAATATCACTAGAAATTGGTCATTAGTTCTTAAAGCAGAACTTCTTGCTTGAAATATATTTGGCCCTATTTGATTTTATCATTCATTCAAGGGTGGAATTGTTACAGAAATATATTCTAGGGCCACTAATCCCATCACTATGGACAATTATACATTTTTTTTTTGAGAAAACCAACCAGATGCCTAATGTAAACTGAAAGACCTAAAGATATTTTTCAACGCCCAGTCTAGGATTGATCTTAACTGGACTTTGGCTGTCTATGGCATCTCAGGTAGCTATTTCCAACTTCACTGTAGAGGAGAGCCACTACAGGTTTGGGCAACTATCTCTACCATGAGAGAGTTAATTTCTTATATAATTGTGAAGTCTGAGTGAAGTTGAAGTGTGAACTCATTACAGGATATCGTGAATGTTGTTGAGTGGATCATACAAATGCAGTTCCCTCTATATTTCCTACAATAATTTGTATACAGACAGGTAATCTAAGTAATTACAGGCATTTATATTTATAATTAGCCTTTTGGGGGAACCATTTTAAGAAATTTTGTTCAGCTGTGTACCAGATTAGTGTCAGCTGGGTGTTTGTCAAATACCACCGCGACTGGGAAAACACAGCAAGAAGTGTTGATACAAAAAGAACTTTAGAAATATGCTTAAAGTTCCATTTTTTTTTCCCTAAAACAGTTGCATCACTTCTTAGAACACAAGCACATGTCTTTCAACCATGATTTTTCCTTTAAAAAGTGGGACATGGGTACACAAATACAGTGATGAAATGAAAAAGTACAATCAATGGAATTTTACTGGCACAATGTAAAGGTCAGGATAAGACTAACAATACATGCATTAGAAACAACACTGAAGAGTGTTCTGAATGATCATGAACTGCCTTTACAGGCTTCCAAAGCACCAAGATGAATTGGTGCCAACAACTGGACTATGGAGTCAAGAGACCAGCAGAGGCAGTTGACCCAAACTCAAGATGAAACTTTTATTAGTAAATATAGGCCTGGCGTGGTGACTCACACCTGTAATCCCAACACTTTGGGAAGCGGAAGTGGGCAGATCACTTGAGGCCAGGGGTTCGAGAACAGCCTGGCCAACATGGTGAAACCCCATCTTAACTAAAAAATACAAAAATTAGCCAAGTATGGTGGGCCATGACTGTAATCCCAGCTACTTGGAAGGTCGAGGCAGGAGAATCGCTTGAGCTGGAGAGTCGGAGGTTGCTGTGAGCTGAGATCTTGCCACGGCACTCCAGCCTAGGTGGCAGAACAAGGCCCTGTCTTAATAATAATAATAATAATAATAATAATAGAAGTAAAGCTGTTTGTTTTACTCTTTTGAAGGTTTGTCTGTGTACAGGACAGAAAAGTAAATTAAAATCCCCAAATAAGAAAATTTGAGTCAAGAAGGCAACAGTGAGACAACCATTACCCTCTATTTTCAGTAGTAACATCATACATCTGTTCGAATGTCCCCTTGTCCAAAGAATTATGTAAACCTTAATCATCTTTTAAATGGGCGTCATCTGATTTCCTTTCAAACTTCAACCCCTAAATGAGTATATTGCTCTGATTTGGAAACTACCAGGGAAAATTTTGACTATTCAGAGCAGTGAAGTCAGCCTGAGTTGATAACGTAAGTGCAGGCATTCCTACAACATTTCATCCTCTCCAATATAAATAGAGCAATTTCACTTTCATGTAATTTGATCGTTTAAAATCTGTTATGTACAACATAAATATTTTTCCCACCATGTGCTTTAAAAACTTTGTACTATTTATTTTTTGTAGGGAAATCTTCCAGATAATACAAGGTCAGAAATCTGACCACTTGAATTCTCTTCCTTTTTAAAATTTATTTTTAAATTTATAATTGATACAATAATATTACATATTTTTGGGATACAATGTGATGTTTCGAGGCACATATACATAGTGTAACGATAAAATTGGAGTAGTTATTATATCCATCATTTTAGATATTTCTTTGTGGTGACAACCTTCAAAATCTTCTAGCTATCTTGAATATGTAGTACAATGTTATTTTCTATAGTCACCATATTGTGTAATACAACACCAAAACTTATTCTTCCTGTATAATTTAACATTGTAGCAATTGACCAACCTTTTGTTGCCCCTACTTCCAGCCTTTGGTAGCCACTATTTTACTCTCTATTCCTTTGAAATCAATGCTTTTAGATTTCTCATGAGTGAGATTATGCAGTGTTTGTCTTTCTGTGTCTAGCTTATTTCACTTAATATAATGTCCCCCAGGTTCATCTGCATTCCTTCAAATGACATGATTTCATTCTGTGTTATGGTTAAATAGTATTCTATTGTATGTGTGTGTGTGTGTGTGTGTATGTGTGTGTAACTCTTTTTAATCCATTCATCTGTAGATGATCATCTAGGTTCATTCTGTATCTTGACTACTGTGAATAGCACTATAATAAACATGAGTGTGCAGATATATCATCAACACACTGATTTCATTTTCTTTGATATATGCCAAATGTAGTCTATTTCTAGTTTTTAAAGGAACCTTTATACAGTTTTCCATAATGACTATATTACCTTATATTTCTGCCAATCATGTGTAAGATTTCTCTTTTCTCTGCCAGCATTGTTTGTCTTTTTGAAAAAAGCTATTTTAACTGCGGTGAGGTGATATCATTGTGGTTTTGATGTGCATTCCTCCGGTGATTAGTGAAGTTTTGCATTTTTTAATATATCTGTTGGTTATTTGTATTCTTGTGAAAAAATGTCTATTCAGGTCTTTTGCCATTTTTTTACCTGATTTTTTGGTTTTTGGCTGTTGAGTTGTTTGAGTTTTATATACAATCTGGATATTAATTTATTAACAGATGCATAGTTTGCAAATATTTCTCTTTCTGTAGATTTTCTTTTCACTTCATTGATTATTTCCTTTGCTGTACGGGAGCTTTTTAATTTTATGTAATCTTATTTGTCTATTTTAGCTTTTTTTGCCAGTGCTTTTGAAGTTTTATTCAAAAAATCCTTTCCCAGCTCAAACTCAAGAAGCATTTCCTCTATCTTTTGCATAGTAGTTTCATAGTTTGGATCTTATGTTTAAGTCTTTAATCTGTTTAGAGTTGATTTTTGTATATTGTGAGAGATGGGGATCTAGTTTCATGCTGCTGCATATGGCTATCCAGCTTTTTCAGCACCATTTATTGAAGAGATTGTCCTTTCCCCAATGTGTGTTCTTGGCATCTTTGTCAAAAATCAGTTGGCTGTAAATGCATGGATTTATTTCTTAGTTCTCTTTTCCATTGGTCTATGTGTCCATTTTTATGCCAGTATTATTTTGTGTTGGTTACTAGAGCTTTCTGGTAGATTTTGAAGTCAGACAGTGTGATGCATCCAGCTTTGTCTTTTTTGCTCATAATTGCTGTGGCTATCTGGGTCTTCTGTGGTTCCATATACATTTTAAAATTGTTTTTTCTATTTCTGTGAGGAATGTCACTAGTATTTTGATAAGAATTGCATTGAATCTGCAGATTGGGGTAATATGGAAATTTTAATGATTAATTTTTCCAATCCATGAACAGAGAATATCTTTCAATTTATTTGTGTCCTCTTCAATTTTTTTTTTTCTTTTTTTAGATGGGGTCTCACTCCATCGCCCAGGCTGCTGGAGTGCAGTGGCAAGATCTCGGCTCATTGCAACCTCCACCTCCCGGATGCAAATGATTCTCCTGCCTCAGCCTCCCGAGTAGCTGTGATTACAGGCACCCACCACCATGCTTGACTAATTTTTGTACTTTTAGTAGAAACGGGGTTTCACCATATTGGCCAGGTTGGTTTTGAACTCCTGACCTCAAATGATACACCCACCTCAGCCTCCCAAAGTGCTGGGATTACAGGCATGAGCCACCATGCCCAGCCCCTCTTCAATTTTTTTCATCTATGTTTTATAGATTTCTTAATCGTAGCCAGGGCCGACATGTGTCATTGAGAGTTTTATTCAATTTTTAAACACTTTAAGTCCCACAGACAACATCATGTCAGGTCTTTAGGATTTTGGAGTTTAGATTTGGTTTTCTCCCCCCACCAACCCTTCTTGTTATGAGTTGATTTTGTCACCCCTCTCAAATTCATATATTGAAGTCCTAATTCCTAGTACCTAATGTGACCTTATTTGAAAATAAGGTCATTGTAGATATAATTAGTTAAGATGAGGTAGGATGGGCCCCTAAATCAATATGATTGGTGTTCTTTAAAAAGTGGGAACACGGCCGGGCACAGTGGCTCAAGCCTGTAATCCCAGCACTTTGGGAGGCTGAGACGGGCGGATCACGAGGTCAGGAGATCGAGAACATCCTGGCTAACATGGTGAAACCCCGTCTCTACTAAAAAAAAAAAAAAAAAAAAAAAAAGTGGGAACACACACACTCAGGGAGGACACTTCGTGAACCTGAAGACATAGATGGGTATGCATATACAAGCCAAGAAACTCCAAAGCTTGCTAGCAAACCACCAGAAGCTATAAGAAAGGGATGGAACATGTTTTTCCCTCACAGCTCATGGAAGAAACCAACAGTGCCAACACTTTGATCCTGGACTTCTGGCCTCCAGAACTGTGAGGTACTTTATTTCTGTTGCTTAAACCACTCAGCATATGGTATTTCATGGTGGCAACCATAAGAAATTAACACTAATACACTTTCTTCACAGTTGTGCCAGAAAATTGTCTCAATAGCTGATTAGTGACTCCCTTTTTATTTCTGCTTTTGTACACTGAGTGGGAATATTTGCATATCATTGATACCAGAATCTAACCTTCAAAATGAGGGCCATTTTTAAAATTGATAACATCTTTAAGCATTGTCTTGCCCTTCCAAACTGTGAAAAAAAGATGAGGCTTCGTAAGGAGGACAAGATCTGCTAAAACTTCCGATTAAAAAATATTATAGCAGATCACTGGATTCATTCCAGTATTAAAACACATTTGACAGAAATGCGAGCCTCAACCATACTACCAATGTCATTCTACTGATGTCTTCAAGATGGGAGCAAAAAAAGCAAGAGGATCAAGGAGGAAAATAATAAAGAATCCTTGCTATCAAGGAGAAAGGGGATTGGCCTTGATCAGCGGGAAATTTAAAAAGAGCCACACAATTAAACTGCTCCTTAGAAAATAGAAAAAGAGATAGTGAAGTCAAGGGAAAAGCAACAGTTAGTATCTGGATTTAAGTCGTGACCTTCTTAGTCCTAGGAGAATTTGGGCCAGGAGAATTTCCTAATCAGCGGCTACACTCCCCACTTCCAGCTCTCTGGGCCACATTTGACAAATGTAGATCTCAAACTTTAGTATGTACGATAATCACCAGAGGGCTTCGAAAACACAGATTGCTGTCCCCTCTTCCCACTCCACCCCATAATTGCCAATTCATAGGTCTGGAGTGGGGTACCAATAGCTTGCATTTTTAACAAGTTCCCAGGTAACGCTGATGCTGCTGATCTGGGGGCAATACTTTAAGAACCACTGGACTATATCAATTTCAAACCTGCCTGATGAGAAGAATCACCTAGAAGGTTTAAAAAATGCAAAATCCTCGGCCCCATGCCAGACTTTCTGACTCAACCTCCAGGGAAATGCTTAGAATTTTCTATTTCAACAATCCCTGCATGATTAATATGATTAGGCGAGTTTGGAAAATGCTACACCAAATCTCTATAAATTCCCTTCTTTTAGCATCTGTCATTTTTCCACTTGGTTCCAATGAATTCTGCAATATGGCAGTAGCTATGTGATGAGCTAAGGGTAGTACAAGTGCTAGGTTCTGTACCTTGAATTTCCTGATCCCATTGGCTGACCACAGTACCCTGCTTTTTCTTTTTATGAACAGGTGCCTTGGGAAATAGTCTTCCTTAATCCCACTGGCCCTGGTATCATGGTGTTGTCCAGAGGTCACTCTGAAACACACTCAGATGATGTAGCCTTCACTGGTAACTCTCTGCTTACATTTCACTCTTTCTTAGCATATAACATGCATATTTTATGCATTCTGAATATTAATGGTGGCTCTAGCCTCAGGCTGTTTCCTCTTAACTTTCGAAGTATTTACGTGTGAGTTATGCTCTACAAGTTTTATTTCAAAAGCATTTTCTCTTTATCTGGCAGGAATATTCTTGCTGGCACTTGCAGAGGAAATCCCATTGGTTCAGCAGATGGCTAATGATAATTGAAGTTAACTCGTTAGAGAACAATTAGAGATTTCCAAAGGCGTTGTAGTAAAATTGCTTAGGGCCCTATCATGCCCATCTGCTGCTTTTGAGGACACATAATTCCTGTCTCTTAGATCCAAATTCCAGCCACAAACTCAAAGTTGAGGCATCCTGTAAATGGCTTTCTTTGGACCATCTTTGCCTTCTGGGGATTTGTAATGATTCTAAAAATAGTGACCTGACACACTTTAGCTCCAATTTTTGCAGCAGCACTGCAAGTAGATGTTATTCTGTTTTACAAATAAGAAAACCGAGGCTAAACAAGATCAGATATAGAGTCTTGAAGAAGATTATACAACTGCTTAGTATCAGTCAGGGTGCAAACCCACAGCTACCCAACTTACAAGCCTGAGCTGCTCCTCCAAGATGACTCTATTCTACTTTTGAAGAAATGCAGGGTCAGATTTGAGAGCAACATTTTCATTTGTTATTTTTCCTGGAGTTTCCAAGATTGTGTTTAAATTCTACCAAGTAAGAAAAGGTTGTAATACTCATCCTTAGTTTTGTTTGCTATATCAACAGGACTCTGCATGCTTTGATTCTAATGTAAAATTAGTTCTGTCTGTTACAGGAAAGCCATCAACTGGGCAGTGTGTTAGTCTATTCCCTCACTGCCAACAAAGACATACCTGAGACTGGGCAATCTATGAAAAGAAAAGAGGTTCAATTGACTCATAGTTCCATATGTCTGGGGAACCTCACACTTCATGGTGGAAGGTGAATGAGGAGAAAAGTCATGTCTTACATGGTGGCAGGCAAGAGAGTGTGTGCAAGGGATCTCATGATAAAACCATCAGATCTCATGAAACTTATTCACTATCATGAGAACAGAACAGCAAAGACCTGCCCCCATGATTCAATTACCTCCCCTCAGGTCCCTCCCACAACACGTGGGAAATATGGGAGCTACAACTCAAGATGAGATTTGGGTGGGGACACAGCCAAACCATATCATTCCACTCTTGACCCCTCCTAAATCTAGGCCCTCACATTTCAAAACCAATCATGCCTTCCCAACACTTTCCCAAAATCTTAACTCATTTCAGCATTAACTCAAAAGTCTGCAGTCCAAAGTTTCATCTGAGACAAGGCAAGTCCCTTGTGCCTAGGAGCCTGTAAAATCAAAACCAAGTTAGTTACTTCCTAGATACAATAGGGGTACAGGCGTTTGGTAAATACAGCTATTCCAAATGGGAGAAATTGACCAAAACGAAGGGGCTACAGGCCCCATGCAAGTCTGAATTTCAGTGAGACAGTCAAATCTTAAAGCTCCAAAATGATCTCCTTTGACTCCATGTCTCACATCCAGGTCACCCTGATGCAAGAGGTGGGTTCTCATAATCTGGGACAGCTCTGCCTCTCTGGTTTTGCAGGGTACAGACCCCCTCCTGACTGATTTCATGGGCTGGCATTTAGTATCTGAGGGTTTTCCAGGCACACCACACAAGCCTTTGGCAGATACACATTCTGGGGTCTGCAGGATGGCAGCCCTCCTCCCATGACTCTACTAGCCAGTGTCTCAGTGGGGACTCTGCATGGGGGTTCCAACCTCACATCTCCCCTCCTTACTGCCTTAGTAGAGGCTCTCCACAAGGGCCCTGACCCTGCAGCAAATCTCTGGATATCCAGGCATCTGCACACATCCTCTGAAATCCAGGAAGAGGCACCCCAACTTCAATTCCTGGCCTCTGTGCACCTTCAAGCCCAACATCGTGTGGAAGCTGCCAAGGCCCAGGGCCAGCACTCTCTGAAGCCACTGCCTGAATGGTACCTTGGCTCCCTCTAGCCATGGCTGGAGCAGCCGCAGAGCACCAGGCCCCTAGGCTGCACACAGCAGGGGGGGCCCAGGAATCCATTTTTCCCTCCTAATCCTTCAGGCCTGCAATGGAGGGGCTGCCAGGAAGGTCTCCAACATGCCTTGGAGACATTTTCTCCATTGTCTTGGTGATTCATGTTGGGCTCCTGATTACTTATGCAAATTTCTGTGGCAGGCTTGAATTTCTCCCCAGAAAATGGGTTTTTCTTTTCCATTGCATGGTCAGTCTGCAAATTTTTCAAACTTTAATGCTTCACTTCCTCTTGAATGTTTTGCTACCTAGAAATTTCTTCCACCAGATATCCCAAAGCATCTCTCTCATGTTCAAAGTTCCGTATATATCTAGGGTAGAGGCTAAAAGCCACCAGTCTCTTTGCTAAAGCACATAAAGAGTCACCTTTGTTCCAGTTCCCAACAAGTTCTTTATCTCCATCTGAGACCATGTCAGCCTGGACTTTATTGTCCACATCACTGCCAGCATTTTGGCCAAAGCCTTTCAACAAGTCTCTAGGAAGTTCCAAACTTTCCCACATCTTTCTGTCCTCTGGGCCCTCCAATTCTCTAGGAAGTTCCAAATTTTCCCACATTTTCCTATCTTCTGAGCCCTGCACACTGTTTCAACCTCCACCTATCACCCAGTTCCAAAGTTGTTTCCACATTCTCAGATGCCCTTTATGGCAACACTCAATTTACTGTATCAGTCTGTTCCCATGCTGCCAACAAAAAATAGCTAAAATGGGCAACCTATAAAGGAAAGAGGTTCAATTGACTCACAGCTCCACATAACTGGGGAGGCCTCACAATCATGGTGGGAGGTGAATGAGGAGCAAAGTCATGTCTTACATGGCAGCAGGAAAGACAGCATGTGCAGGTGAACTCCCCTTTGTAAAACCATCAGATCTTGTGAGATGTATTCACTATCAGGAGAACAGACAGGAAAGACCCACTCCCATGATTCAATTACTTCCCAGTGGGTCCCTCCCGTGACAGGTGGGAATTATGGGAGCTACAATTCAAGATGAGATTTGGGTGGGGACACAGCCAAACCATATCAAGTGATCATTCAGAAAATGTGACTAATTACTGGTTTTAAGTAACAAAAGGATGGTTTCAGTCTTGAATTATCTTGAATTATTATTTTTGCTCAAACTTTCACAGTTGATTTTTGCATATCTTCTTTCTGTTCTTTCTTTCTCCAGCAAGGATTTGTTTGTACCGGCTCTATGCCATACACTGTAGTAGACACACTAGACGTGGAAGTGAGAAATATGGTTCCCATCTTCAATAGCAAAGAAGATGGACAAATAAACCAACAAATGAAACACAGAAAAATATTTTCTAAAGGAAGGAAGTTTCTTGAAAGAAGTGGTACTTCTGTTAAAATATGAAAGATGAGTGAGGGTTAGTCACATAGAGAAAGGGAGAAGGGAGTATCCAATGTAGACAGAACAGCATATGCAAAGCACAGAGACATGAGAGAGCAGGTAGGCATTGCTGTAAAGCCAGGTGGATGTAAAAAAAAAAAAATCAGAGCCTTGCAGGGACTAGGCTGTAGAAAGCTCTGTGGACTAAATTTGGTTGTTCTAACTTTATCCTGAAACTCACAGGAAAATATTAAAGATGTTTAAAAAAGAAAATAAAACAGATTTTCATTTTATTAACAAAATAAAACTCTGGCAGCAGGTGTGGAAAATGGATGGAGGGGCCAAGATCAGAAGCAAGACACCTGTTACTGAAGCAATGCAGATGGGAAATGGTGGAGACCTAGATGTAGACCATGCCAGAGAAAACGGAGGGGCAGAATTGAGAAATACTTGTAGAACTAATGGAACTTACAGGATGATTAGATACAGAGAAAGGAGATTAACTCAATCCTGTATTTTTCTTACTTTTTCAAAAGTTTCTTTAAGACTATATTACTATCTTTTCCCCATTCCCTCTATACTTGGTACGACACTTAGCTAATTTTACTTGATTACCTATGTCTTATTCTTTACCAACACCACCAAGCAGCAGCATCTTCCTCCCACCACCACAACAAGCAGCAAGTGTTTATGGAGCACCTCTTACTAAATTATCCTTTGTCCAGTTTTGTGACAAATTTACATTCCTCTCTGCTTTACTTTTGCTTTATCCTGTATTTTTCATTGTTCTGTGGTTTGGTGTGTATTTTCTTCTGCTCTTCCAGGACCATAGGATTTCAGAGCTTGTTACTTAAGTTCTCAGGTTTTTGATATGTACTTGGAATTTATTTTTTGCTACTTTCTCAAAGTAATGCTCCATAAATATTTCTTATGTGATTCCAATGCATCCAAAGAGATTTAGCGTTTGAGTTTTAGGTTAAATCAATAAACTGATTAAAGCCATAATTAGCAATCACCAACTTTTATTTGGAAATAAACTGAAAACTGTTCTTCATTTACTTTAAGGCCCTGGTGTACTTATTTCTGTAAAGAGAAAACTATACTTTGCTCAAAGAAGTAATAAAATATTTTCTCCTGTTCTCATGTGTGCAAATTATGTTTATTTTATTGTACAGGCTATATATCTTCTGCAATACCTTCATCTGCCTGTAGGTGTAAAGTTAAAATTCAGCTCCTCCGCCAAGGTAAGAAATTAGATAGCTGGCTAAAATAAGTTATTTCAGTGTATACTGCTCAGGTGATGGGTGCACCAAAATCTCATGAATCACCGCTAAAGAACTTACTCCTGTAACCAAATAACACTTGATCCCCCAAAACCTATAGAAATGAAACATTCTAAAAAATGAATATAAAGAAAGAAGCTATTTAATATGCAGGCTTATATTTATCTATTTTTTCCGTTGTTTACATTTTGCTCTTTATTTCTTCTTAAAAAAAAAAACCAGAATACATGCACAGAACGTGCAGGTTTGTTACATAGGTGTACATGTGCCATGGTGATTTGCTGCACCTATTGACCTGTCCTCTAAGTTCCCTCCCCTCATCCCCGACTCCCCAACAGTCCCTGGTGTATGTTGTTCCCCTCTCTGTGTCCATGTGTTCTCAATGTTCAGCTCCCACTTACGAGTGAGAACATGTGGTGTTTGGTTTTCTGTTCCTGTGTTAGTTTGCTGAGGATGATGGCTTCCAGCTTCATTCATGTCCCTGCAAAGGACATGATCTCATTCCCTTTTATGACTGCATAGTATTCCGTGGTGTATATGTACCACATTTTCTTTATCCAGTCTATCACTGATGGGCATTTGTGTTTGTTCCATGTCTTTGCTATTTTAAATAGTGCTGCAATAATCATACATGTTCATGTGTCTTTATAGTAGAATGATTTCTATTTTGGGGGGTATATACCCAGTAATAGGATTACTGGGACAAGTGGTATTTCTGGTTCTAGATCCTTGAGGAATCTATATACTGTCTTCCACAATGATTGAATTAATTTACAGTTTTTCTTAACAGCAGTCATGCCATGTTAAAAAAAAATACAGCTGTTTTCTTCAAGAAGTCTAAAAAAAGACTTCCCTTGTGCTACTTAAATTTAAAGACTGACCAAAATGGCATAATATCAAAAAAGAAATGTAAATAGAGAATCAGCTGCCAACTAAATGCCACCATTACTCACAGTGTGATATCACCTACTTGTCTTAGGCATCATTCATTTATATTACAGTCTGGTCCACCGAGACTATTCATCACATTTTTATTGAGCAATTTCTATGTGCTTAGTACTGACTGTGCTAGACTCTATAGGTTCTCTGTAGGTGCTTTAAGTCCTGGCCACAATAGCTTACAATGTGGTTGAGTATTTAAATAAAAATACAGAAGTTTTAAAAAATATTTATTGTATACACTATTTTAAAGTAAAAAAAATTCAGATAATGAAAATAAAGCTGTAGAAAATCTAGGATGAGCCTAGAAATATTTTGAATTAATAAAATAGTAAAAGCCTGTATTAATGAAAAATATGAGGACAGATATTTTTAAGATGACAGTTAAACACTTCCGTAGTCATAACTAAAAATATAATGAGAAGTGTATATTTTATACAGATCCTTAAGATACCTGCATAGTGACAATTATCTTAAGCACAGATTACTTTGAAATGTGCTTCCAATTACTAAGGATGTTGAAAAACTTTTTCTCTTAGTTTATCTGATTTCCTTATAACTTTTATTTCATTATTTGTTTAATTTTTGAAAATTATTATTATAGATACTAAAAACACAGACCCAAGCTAACACTGCCTGAATTTTCATATATTCTGTGGATATATTTTATTATGTAAAAGATAATGACTCTACTTTTCTCTTCCTTCCTTGGGAGAACTTAGATAAATATACCTTCTGACGGAAGCCAAAGTCCTTCTAAACACCATCTTCTCTGTTCTCTTACTTATTCCTGGCTAATAGATCTTGGCATGACTAGGCATGCCTCGGCATGCCTCGGCATGCCTCTTTACATTACCCTGGTCCAACTTCTCTTGGGAACAGCACAGCTGAGTTTTTTTTATTTTATTTGTTTGTTTGTTTTCTTTTATGCTGGGTTGCACTGATGCTGAATGAAAGCACTAATGCTGCAATATGATGGGGGCTGGAGTAGGCAGCTGTTCATTTCTTCTAATGCAAAAGCTGTAAGTTTTAAAGTACATGGAATATATTATATGTATAGTCAGGACTCAGGTCTACATAGCTCACTTAAAGCACATTAATGTTGTATGTTTGTTTCACATATGTATCCCACAGAGCTTTACAGTAGTTACTATAATTACAATAAAACTGTAGATCAAGCATCAGTTCTTCACAAGTAACATTTTTGGGGGCAAAGTTCTTAAGGATCTTACTTTATTTTGAGGGTTAGTTCTATCTTCATTATAACCTTGTTACATAATGATGAGAATTTGTGTTTACTGAAAATGAAGATTGACGGTACTTGTTAAAAACCAAGTTGGTGTTAAAAACCAAGTCTAGGTTGCTGAATTACAACCCAGAGTATTTGAGTACACATGTAGCATGACATTATTTTCAGTGAATTTAGTACACAATGGATACATCTGTGCAGATTGTAAACAAAAATGTTCTCTGTACCCGCTCAGTTTTGCTGTGAAACTAAAACTACTCTAAAAACTAAAGTCTATTTTGTAAAGTATCATATATATATACACATATACTGATATGTATATATAGATATATAGTTTCTCTACATTAGATTTTAAACTAATTGGACAAAGATAATTTCTCATTGTATGAGAAATACCTTTGCCAAATAGTCATTATTTTTCTAACTTTTCTAATTATTTTATTACTTATTACTTTAACAAAAAAAAACCTTTAGTAAACATGTTATATAAAACTTCATGTGGGCTGGGCATGCTGGCTCACACCTGTAATCCCAGCACTTTGGGGGGTTGAGGTGAGTGGATCACTTAAGGTTAGGGGTTCGAGACCAGCCTGGCCAACATGGGGAAACCCCGTCTCCACTAAAAATACAAAAATTAGCTGGGAGTGGTGGTGGGTGCCTATAATCCCAGCTACACAGGAGGTTGAGGCAGGAGAATTGCTTGGACTGGGGAGACCAAGGTTGCAGTGACCCGAGATCATGCCATTGCACTCCAACCTGGGGTACAGAGTAAGACTCTGTCTTAAAAACAAACAGACAAACAAAAAACACTTCTTGTGGTTATTCTCCCTGGATGTAGACATTTTTAAACCAGGAAAGTTTAATGTGAAATGACAACAACCAATAACATGAACAATAACATAAAAACAAAAAGCTATCATGTTCACTCATGTTAATCTTATACATGTTACCTTTGCTGACAATTTACTTAATTATTAACATCTTTCTAGGTGTTAAATACTACACTAGTGCCAAGAGACTTATGGAAAAAATTAAGAAACGAGTTCTGTCCACCATGAATTACAGTTTTGTCACATGGAAAGAGACATATACAATGGAAATATTTAAGGAATAGTACGATACAGTAGTCAAAATGGGTACTACGTAACTTCAAAGTTGCAGACAGAGGTAAGTAAAAAACAAAAATACTTAAAGTATTCAAAGCCTAAGGACAAGGTGAGATCTGAACATGTGGGAGGTGGGTAGGTTTTGCATGGACAAAAATTATCATGACGTCTTATAAACAAGAATAGCATCCAAAGGATGGTTGGAGTTGATTCCGTTCATGACATTTAAACCCACACAGTCAGGAAGCCAGTTTATAGTTGAAACTGAGATTCATATTAAATAGGTAGAAATAAGTCTGAGTAAAGAATCAATCATAGTAAATACTTTCTGAGGGTCTATCGTGTAACACTCATTTTATGCACATTATTACAATTACCCTACAGGTAAGTACTATTATCTTCAATTTATAGATTAATTTACTGAGATGCAATGAAACTAATTAACTTTATCAGAGTCACAGAGCTTGTGAGTGGCACAGCTAGATTTAAATCCAAGTTTGATTCCAAAACTCATACTTCTGTTACCACATCACTTTGTCTCATAAACAGAATATAATTGCAGCAAATCTTTCATTCCATTGTGCTGTAAGAAGGAACAGTATACCTGGAATTTTAAAAACTTGAACCTGGCTGGGCGCGGTGGCTCAAGCCTGTAATCCCAGCACTTTGGGAGGCCGAGACGGGCGTTTCACGAGGTCAGGAGATCGAGACCATCCTGGCTAACACGGTGAAACCCCGTCTCTACTAAAAATACAAAAACTAGCCGGGCGAGGTGGCTTATGCCTGTAATCCCAGCGGCTGAGGCAGGAGAATGGCGTGAACCCGGGAGGCGGAGCTTGCAGTGAGCTGAGATCAGGCCACTGCACTCCAGTCCGGTCGACAGAGCGAGACTCCGCCTCAAAAAAAAAAAAAAAACTTGAACCTGAATTTGAATTCTTACTTATATTAGTTATGAAAAATTGGTTAAGCCCTCTATAAACTGTACCATCTTTTGTAAAAATAAAACAGTGAATAGATGACAGCTAATCACACAGATGAATGAGGAACAGACAGAGGTAACAGAAGAATGGACATTCTTCTGATGTTGGCAAATACCATATACTCAGTAAAATTCACTCAATTTAAACTTAAGTAAAGAGATTGTGCAGAGCATCAGCTTTGTGCTAGTTAAAACCATTTTCAATATAGATTTGGAAGAAAGTAGTTATGGTTTTTATAGCTAATTCACAACTGGTTCTGCTGTTTAAGAAGGACTCTATAGTTGGCAGAAATGATATGTAGTCACAGCATATGATCCTATGGCAAAACTTGTGATACCATATTTTCATCGCTTCCCAAGATGTCTTATAGGTGAAGTATGGCCCTTAGCATGGTACCTACAGAGGAGACACTCGGTAAATACGTGGTGAATTAAGTAAACGAGGTGACAGAAGAAAGGGAGGAAGGGAAAAAAAAGGACAAGAAGAAAGGCTGCTTGAATTTAAAAGCAGGTAACGGCATATCATTTGAAAACTATTAGATGACTCAAGTATATCTTTTAAAAGTCCACAAAGTTTTTTATTTTAATACAGACAAAATACATTATTTTGTTTTATAAAAATGTAACAAAATTTGTTATTTAACAACTATGTTATTTATTAATTTTGCCTTTGTATATGCTGCCCGCAAAGAAATACTAAGAAATCCTGACTTGATCGTGGTGAATCAGAAGGCATGCCTGGATTTTTTATCACTCTAACTGTGCAGCTAATCATCCAATCTCAAATTTGTTTTTTATGACACTTCAAGGATGCCCTTAGCTGCATCACTCCTTTGTTGTCAAAAGCTTAGAAATAACAATTAAGCAGATTCCTGAGTTACTAAATGACACCCAACCAGAATTGAAACTCAGAAACTTTCAGTTCCATGCTAAGTCCACAAGGACACAACATCTCTAAAACATTAATCATAATTGGGGACAAATATTTTTGTCACTATTCCCTCCTGCCCTCATTTGCTTTTATATCTCATTAAGTTCATATCCTATTAATTGAATTATTGCTCTCAATATGTTGACTTTTCACCATCGTAAACTTATACTGATTTTTCAAACTCATATTGTAAAATCAAGCTGTCATGAAATGTAAAGATGTCCACTTTGGTTAAGATTCACGTAAAGGTTTGAAGCTGGAGAAAACTCATGGAACACAGGTCTTTCTTTTCATCACTTTTCCTCCAATCATCATCTGTGAAATTCTTCCCAACTTCTTAAATGCATATTCAAAATCCCATTCAAGAAACCAATCTAATATTCAGAGGCATGGATAATAATAATAAAGTTGATCTCCATGGATATTACCGACAAAACAATCATTAAAATAAACAGATAAAAATGAAGAAATAATCCAAATCAAAATATATAATTCTCCTTCTCAGGTGGGAAGAAATACGCAAATTTAGGGAAGCAGGAATTGCAATAAAATGTCCAACTCCGTTCTTTCATTGTCTGTTAGAATAGAGAGAGAAAGATGCAATCAGCATGGATGGGGATTTTTTTTTTTAATTTTGTGTATGGTGTGAGGAGTAAAATATAAGTAATAAATTTGCTTTAAACATTTAAAACATTCTCAGTTGAAGTAATTACATGTGTTTTATTTTTTAAAAAGCAATTGTAGGCACAATAAGTGGTCAAATAATCTTGTTGTAAAAATAAGTTTCAATTAGTATATAACTCTAGTCTAAAAAGAAATAAGGAAGAATACAAGCTGAAATAGCCAGGAAAGAGAATATTTTCCTATCAAAACATCAAAGTAGGCCAGACCCAGAGGCTCATGCCTGTAATCCCAGCAGTTTAGGAGGCCGAGGTGAGTGGATCATGAGGTCAAGAGACCAAGACCATCCTGGTCAACATGGTGAAACCCCATCTCTACTAACACAAAAATTAGCTCGGCGTGGCGGCGCGTGCCTGTAGTCCTAGCTATTTGGGAGGCTGAGGCAGGAGATTTGCTTGAATCCGGGAGGCGGAGGTTGCAGTGAGCCAAGATCGTGCCACTGCACTCCAGCCTGGTGACAGAGAGAGAGACTGTCTCAAAAAAAAAAAAAAAAAATTAAAGTATTCTGTTCATTTTTTTTTTTAGATAGTACACAGTGCCAATTACAGTAAAGCAAATTTTATCACACATGGTCGATGAAATTTTAAATCTCTCTAATTATTTTAGCAAACAGTCTGACTACATGTATCTTTAAAGAATATTAAATGTTACATATTACTTATTCCATAAAGTCTCCTTATGGTAAAATATATATACAGAAACAGCTTTTTAAAACCTCTGCCTTTCAGTACTTGGGTAATGATATAGTAATATTTTCATCAGTGTGGCAAATTTGACCACAAAATTGACCATATGGTTAACTAAACTATAGTGTATTATTTAGATAGGCTATTATATAAATATTAAAATGACTTCACAAATAATTTGCAAATAGTCTGAGAAATGCTTATTTTATGCTAAATAAAATGAGAACAAGATTAAAAAATGTAGATCATAATATTAACATAAGTGTGTAAAACAAAATTTAAAAACTGTAGGAAAAAAAGTATAGAAAAACATACACTAACATGATACTTAATTTTTACTGACTCATGAGACTAAAGTTTAGTAAGCTGCTTTTCTTTCTAATTTTCATCATTTTCCAAAGTTTCCATAGAGAACAGGGCTTATTTTTATAACTGAGCAAAAGTATAATAAGATTTACTTAAAAAAATTAAAAATGGAATTAGAGTGAACCTACCAAAAAAGAGATGGAAACAAGATGTTTTTCTTCATTTCCCTTCATTTGTTTTCTAGGGGAATCTGTATTAATAGCAAAACAGCACCCAGTGTGCAATATGTGTGTGTGTGTGTGTGTGTGTGTGTGTGTGTTCTATTCAGATAGATAGATAGATAGATAGATAGATAGATAGATAGATAGATAGATAGATGATAGATAGATAGATAGATGTGGGGAAGGATATAGGATTATAAATGTGAGTTGAGTAAAAATTGTATTGGACTCATGCTTTTAAAGCTATTTTCCAGAATCAACCAGCTTGTTCTTATCTTCTAAGGGGCACACTATATATCTCTATTGAAAAAACACATTCATCTCTTCCTCTGAAAAACAGGAGATTATCTCTCAGTTCCCTCATCCATGGGAGGATAAGTGTCTAAAGAAACTGAGCTGCTTGAATGTTCATATCCATTATAACAACTTGTACTAAGCAAAGGAGTTACTGTACCTGACATTACCCAGAGAATAAAATAACATGAGCACGCTTTTTCACTAAAATGAAGAGTTCAACCCATTTGATAAGTCAAGTGTGCTATCTCTGCAAAAATAAACCTTTTCACAGTCTTTCTTAAAACCAAACAAAAAAAATCACACAATGCTGTAATACCCAGCAGACTTTCCACTCAATTAGCCACTAATAGAAATATTAAAAAGAGGTGCTTGAGGGAGGAAGCTAAAGCTCGAAATTTGATACATGACATTTGGGATTAAGTTCTTCTGCCTTTTAGAGTATTCATTCATTGAAGTACATGTTTTATTCAAAATAGATCTAATCAAAAGTTCAACTAAGAGTGTGCTAGCCATATGAGCCATATGGCGAACAAGCTGGATTCTGATACCTAATTAAAACAGGAGTAGCTTAGCCTTAACATACTCCTGGAAACTATCCTTACTATGAAAAAATCAGTGATTTGCAGATTCTTTCATGGCAAGAGACTTGATCAATCACAAGATCAGACTTGAGCCAGTTTCAAAAACCTCTTGGTCGGAGGAAACTTAAGTAGAGTTTTAAAAACAACAATTGCTCTAAGGAATCTACTATTCTTAATCAGACGTATATGTTTAATTTGCATTTTAATTCTCAGAGATAGTCTGCCTTTGTAGCATGAACTCAGATTAGAACAGAGAGATGGGAGGAGGCTATGCTGTAAATCCCGGCAGTTTCTAAATCTCACCTTTCCAAATGGTCACTCCACATCAAGGTTGAGGAACACTGGCAGGGTAAGGAGGTGGAGCTGGATGCATAGTTGTTTGTGTGGTAACAACTGATCTGTGAACAGACAGAGGATTTCACAGCACACTTCTTTGAGTATTTTGAAAGAAAAGCAAAAGCAAAAGGTGCATATCAAAGTCACTTTGGCTATGATGAATAAGGTTGTTTTAGATATTACCTTCCTAGGACCATCTCATTTCTACTTCCAAGCTTTGACTCACACTTATTTCCTCCAACACTTAGACATCAAATACCACTTGCGAGCCGAGACCATGTCTGATATGACTGGGGAAGTTATCATAGCACTTGTTAAACACTGAATAAGAACTCATTGACCTCAAGTGACTAGTGAAGACAAATCTAATTCAACCACCCTCTAGTTGATTATTTTTCATGATTTCCCATTGCTCTGGGATAAAGACTAGAATTCTTAACATGACATCAAAGGCTGTTTTATCTGGTCTCAGGACACAACTTCAGCCTCTTTTCAAACTTTTTGCCTTTTTGGTCTTCTGTGCTCAGGCTATACCAGCCATCTTCGAATATTAAAAACAGTGTCATCCTCCTTTATACCTCAGGGCCTTTGTACTTGCACTTTCTTCTGCCTGGAGTATGCTTCCATTTCTTCATCACCTGGCTAACTTCTATTCATCTGATAGATCTCAACTTGGAGAATCACTTCCTTGGAGAACATCCTGTTGACTAGGACTGGTCCCCCACTATACGACATCTACTATTTTTTTCTTTCAGGAACTCGTGTTGTATGAAATGTATAGTTATGTGTGTGATTATTTATGGAATATGTGTCATTGTACCTAAGCTATAAGCTTCATGAGAGCAGGAACCATGCCTGGTTTTGCTTACCACTGAGTCTCCAGCAGCTACCACAGTGCCTGGCACAGAAATCATGGTGGATAGGCATTTGTGGCCTGAATGGACAATGCTGCACAGCCAATCCTGAGGCCCATCCCTCAACAGCATTCTCCATGTTACACATCTCCTAAATTCATTGGATGTTACAGCCGAAAAACGATTCCTTTTTTTAATATATAAATTTCTCAGCAATTGTCTTTAAGAGAAAGACAGAATAAAATTAATTCCTCATAAAAATTTGTTAGAAGAGAAAGGAGAAAGAAATAAAATCCAATGCTTCTTCAGTCTTTTTAAATTGGCTTCCTAAGGTTTTATTTTATCTCTCAAAAATTTAATTAAGATTATCTTAAGCAACATGACCATCTTAAGTGGCATGGCATTATACAAGCTGTCTAGACAGACATATAGTTTTCCAATTCTTAACTGTGTTAAGCTAATGGATGATTTCTGTTTTAGGTAGGCAGTGCTGTGTGAAGAATCATAAAATGCCATGTCTTCTTTGCAGCAAAAGTTACACTTTGACCAATACCTATTCCACAGCAAACAGAAAAAGTTTAGTGGCAATTCACACAGAAATTTTATGGTTCTGGAAGAGTGGTCAGACTTGGAGGAGAAAGGAAAACAGGTTTTGGGGTTTTCTAAAATTTTTTTCTGCAAGATTTTCAAAGCCCCCTTTGTACTCCTATGTGAGAAGATTCTCCATCTGCTAAGGAACGATCTGGTTAGGATAAGTTCTCACCTTAGCTGACCACTAGGTTCCTCTTCCTGCTTTTATGCTGCTTGGTTCTTATTTAGAGCCTGCTTTAACTAAGGAAATGCCCTTGGGCTTGCATTATTTGTCGGCTAAACTTTAGAAGCAGACTACAGCTGTAGGAATTTCGATATCACATACCTATACAATGCAAATAGCAGGAGATTAAAAAAAAAAAAAAAAGACCTAAAAGAAGCACTGCAAGGTAATTTGTGAAGAGCCAAGTGTTCTGAAGCATATGTTTCCCTAGAGGCACTGTCTGTGGAGCACAGAGGATTTTTAGGGCTCTGAAACTAATCTATGATTCTATAATAGTGGATATGTCATTACACATTTTTCCAAACCCATGGAATGTACAACAGCAACAGTGAACCCTAATGTAAACTATGGACTTTGGGTAATAATGCTGTGTCACTGTAGATTCATCAGCTGCAATAAATATACCACTCTGGTAGGGGACATTGATAATGGAGGAAGCTATGCATATGTGGGGACAGGGGGTCTGTGAAAAATCTCCGTACTTCTCAATTCTGCTATGGACTGCTCCAAAAAATAAATTCCATTTTTAAAAATTGTTGTATATTGGAGATTATATATGATTTGATCTACTAATAGCCTTGTTACTACTGTTTCTGACCCAAGTTTTCCTTCTCCTTAACATGTCCTTCATATTGTTTCCAAGGCAAATCTTGGCAAATCATAAATATCTTTGAAAGTTTCCCATTTCTAAAAGATAAAGACTACCATATGTCAGGTGATGCCAAACCCCTTTGCCTTTAATTTCATTTCATGCTTAAACCCTTTAATACCCTGATCTTCATTCACACCAAATATGGCCTGTCCTGAAAGTATAAGAATGAGCAGGTACTAATGAGCCTCTCTTAGAGATATCAGCTCTTGCAGCCATAAAGATTTTCCTTCATGCTGCCTAGGATCTTCCTGCCTGAAATAAATCTTGTTCTTGTTCCAACTAAACTTATAGCTCTGCTGCGTTCTTCCCAAATTTCCAAGTATATAACATATCCAGTCTGCCAGCAAAGTTTATCCTCCCTCTGGATGTGAGAGCCCAAAGATTTCAATTTAGACAGCTTTACTTACTAAACTGTGTCACAGGATATTTTAAAATAATTCAGTTAAGGTGGTGCAGACTATTTATCAGTGTACTTGGAGGAAGGGTCGGTGTTGACCTTCCAATTTGAATTTAACTCTTGGGCTAAATTGTTTTCCTATGGCAATTCTGAAAGATGATTGATGCGGAATGCGGATGCCACAGACACCAAATGGAGACTACACAAGCACAGCTCATTTGTTTGGCCTTCTGCTATGGCTCATTTGTGGACTCTGTGGCTGTTTATGGTTTAGCTGAGGATGCCTGATGCCTGTATTCACAGAGCCATGTTGCCTCTGTGGGCTGAACACTGTGCTAGTTTGTCTGCAACATTCCTTCCAGAACGACCCAGCTGTACCACAGGGTTATAGCTACTTTCCATCATGTCGTTAGTAGTTATCTCTGCTCACCCACCGCTCTGCTCACATACCAGCTCACTAATTTATCCCCATCCACACTGCTTGATCCTGAATAACTGAGGACTATGATGGTCTGTGCTGTCACCTTCAGAATTTCAAGGCCAGATTTGTAACATGGCATAAAGCTAGCTAGATTTTGAAGGAACAAAGAGAAAACTATCCTAGAATTCCCTCTCTTCACCTCTGATTACTTGAGTCCTTGTTACAGGTCATCCCACTCCCATAGCTATCCCCGCCCTCTTCCAACTTCCTGACCACTGGCTCCTTTCCATCCACTTTCAGATATGTGGAGGCTTCCCTTGTCTTGGGAAACCAATACACACAAACACCTGTGCTTGACTGTCTCTACTCCTTCCTACAAGCGCAGTCCAATGTTTTGCCTTCCTTTACCACCAGCTTCTTTAAGTGACATACAGTGTCAGATGCTCCTAATTCCTCTCCTTTTAACTCCCTCCTAAACAACTGGCCAGAATTAGAAGGTCCTCTCCCTTTGTCAGGCACTGTTCAAACACTTTAGAAATAATAATTCATTTAATTATTTGTAATTGGTACTCTTATCATCTTCACTTGAGATATGCAGAAACTGAGGCATAGATAGGTAAAGTAACTTGCCTAGGGTCACCTCCAGGTGAGTGGCAGAGTTTGAATTCAAATGCCAGGAGTTTAGTTCCGGAACACATGTCCTAACCACACTCTACTGCCTCACTCCCTCCAAATTCTGTAATTGTTTTTCATTCCTGTGCTAATAAAAACTAGTCTCTTAGAAACTTTTGGTATATGCTCTCATCTGGTATTGTAGTACTCAGGCTAGATATACCTGTACTGCATATTAAGTTCTAGAATTGACAAACTTCCCCCTGCTTTTTATGCAAGTATAATGAAATTTCATTAAGCTTGAGTGAACACATTATTCTGATAAGGGTATAACTAAATTTTATATTGTTTGTGACATAAAATAGAGTTAATTGGTCAAATTAATAAGCAAAACATATAAGGTAGTAGGAGCAGCATTTGACCTACTCAAGGGGGAAAATATAGATAATTTTAGAAATACAAATCCAGGCTTCTGATATCAAAGGAGTCTTTCCTGATCCAGATAATAATATGTATAATGCACTTCTTGATTCCTGCCTTGCAGGAGTGTGTAGCCTAGTTGGGAAGCAATTGAAATAACAAGAAATAATAGAAAATGGCACATAGTCACAGTCCAGAGCATAAGATGGTGATGTTCACCATCATCTACTTTGTTAGAATTTGCAGACTATATTCTGAGCATTGGCAAGTTCTTCTTAGGCACCATGCCACCAAGAGAGTAGTGATCCCTGTGGGCAGAAACAAAACTGCACATTTTAAAGCTAAAAGGAGCCTTGGAGATGATGTAATCCAACTCTCTTATTTACAGATGAGGATATGAAGCCACTTTTTTTTACAGTCAAAAAGGTAGCTTGCAGCAAAGTCCTATCTGGAATCTAGCTTCCTCTTTCTGCTCTATCACTAGGCCCAGTAATAGATTTGTAGATTTAATCCCCACATAAATACCCTAGAACATACCTTATTTAGCAAATGCTTGTTTCTTAAAAAAAAAAATAAAAGTGTGGATAACTGAGCGGGGTTAAAAAACTAAAACATGTGAGCTGGACCAATTATACTACTCAGTGAGCCCCACAACAGCAGAGATTTTCATGTTTCTGTTTGCTGATGGAACCTCAGTGACTAAACCAGAGTCAGCCACAACGTGGTTTAATTACTATGTGGTATTTGAATGAACGATTTCTTCTACATGTTTTTATATACAATGTCTATAAGTGAGTAGATATTATTTCTATTTTATAGGTGAAAAAAAAAATTTAAGCTGAGTGAGGTTGGTTTGCTCAAATCTAGACCTAGAACCAGAACTAGAAACCAGGCTTTTGGTGCCTACTACATGATTTAGTTGTAAAAAAGATAGCTTTCATAAAAAATTTATTAGTTATTCTGTACAGGGAATACAGATAGATTTGTCACTTCAGCAGAATTCTGAGGAAATGGGTATAGCTAGCACATTATCTACTGTCATTATTTATTTGCTGGTCTTTTGGGTGTGAGCCATCATTTCTAGTCCGGGGCCTGCTGTATCACACTAACAACAAAAATAAACCGTTTCCCCTTCTTACTTTCCAAAGTTTCCTTCCTTTCTTATCTTTCTTCTCAGGATTCAAACTGCCTAGAGAAACCAAGTGGGTAGGCCAGGGACTCTCCTTCCAATGATCATTCTCACACCCCTTCATGAGACTCTGAGCAACTCAAACTGTATTAAAGCCTCTAATGCCTTACAACCATCTCCTCAATTTAACTTCATCATTTGGAGTTTTTACAGCCTCACTGTCCAAAGAGATTATACAGTTACTAGGCTTTTTAACTTCTAGCACTGCTTTCTGAATCTTCATCTTTTAAGGGGGTTCTGTGTTTTTCTCTTTCTAAAACATCAAAATATATTCTAAAGATAATAGACCTTAAATGCAGTTATACTGGTCTCCTCACAATAGTACAGACTGTAGAAGCCTTAAGAATTCAGAGAAAGGAGAAACATAAAAATAACTGAGGGGAGTTAAGGTTTCATAAGGAGGTACAGAGCATGAAAAGAAGAACTGAAAGGGAGCGGGGGACGGCTTGAACAAAGACAGGACTGAAGGAGCAAGAGTGGAAGGCAGCAAGTAAATACAGCTGGTTATTGTGGATGTTTCACTTTTGGACTAAGATTGGATAGGGCTGGATGGCAATTGGAGAAATAGAACTGTTACCACTTTCAAATAAGTGGGAACTTTGACATAGTTTGGGGAGATTGATAGCCAAAAACCCTAGGCAGGAAGAAGGGTGAACTCTAGAACATACTGCCCAGCTGGAATCCTGGTTCCACCAGTTATTAGCTGCGTGACCTTGGGTAAGTTACTGCAACTTGCTGGGCCTCAGTTTCCTTCTTGGTGGAATGGGAATAAAGGTTGTAACTACCCCCATAAGATTGTTGGTGGGATTAAAGGGTTAATGCAGACCACCCATTATGTCTGTAATCCCAGTGCTTTGGGAGACCTAGGCAGGAGGATTCCTGGAGCCCAGGAATATGAGGGAGCCCAGGAATTTGAGCCATGATTGCACCAATGCACTCCAGCCTGGGTGACAGATCAAGACCCTGACTCTTAAATTTTTAAAAAAGGGGTTAATGTATATTAAGCATTTAGAACAGAATCTGACACAATGACACAAAGTAAGCACCCAGAAAATATTAGCTATTCCTATTTCGGCCGTAAGGGACAGGCCATTTATTATGCTAGCCTCACCTACAGGTTCTTGTAAGGAAAATTCCCTGTCCCACAACTTCTGCTGAAGGGGCAACTACAGGTCACCTATTTTGTGCAAAGATTCTGTACATTTTAGGCATACCTGATGGGACAAGATGTGCAAGCTTAAGCCATAGGTTAGCCACTGATCTATGACTTTGCCAGTCAAGGAACAGTGACCTTATAAGGAAGAGACTTCCTTTCTTGAGAATCTCAAGAAAACAAGGAAGATTAGTATCAGGAACAGAGCCATGAGGAAGAAGATGATTAAGCTAAGAAATTATATTGACAATGCAGAGAAAAAAATAGACAACTGTTAATAGAAACACAATTATGACAAGCAGAAAATAGCTGGGTCCAATAATGGTGGACAATAGGCAAGGGATTCTATTTCTTCCAGTTGTTGATTTTTGGGATCTTAATCTACTGTCCAACTCCAGCCTACACACTCCAAGCCATAATGTTGTTTCATTTTTCTTTTCTTTTCTTTTCCTCTCCTCCTCTCCCCTCCCCTCCTCTTTCTTTTCTTTCTTTTCTTCCTTTCCTTTCTTTTCCTTCCTTCCTTCTTTCTTTCTTCCTTTCTTCTTCCCCTTTCCTTTCCTTTCCTTTCCTTTCCTTTCCTTTCCTTTTCTTTTCTTTTTTCCTTTCACAGCTCATTACAACCTAACTCCTGGGCTCAAGCCTCCCACCTCAGCCTTCCAAGTAGCTTCCAAGTAGCTGGGACTACAGGCATGCATCACCACACCCTGCTAATGTTTTTATTTTTTGTAAAGATAGGGTCTCACTATGTTGCTTAGGCTGGTCTCTAACTCCTGAGCTCAAGTGATCCTCCTGCCTCAACCTCCCAAAGTGTTGGGATTATAGGCATGAGCCACTGTGCATAGCCCATAATGCTGTTTCTATTACAATAAACCTCCTCTTGCCTAAGTTAATGTAAGTGGTGATCTATTTCCTATGGCCCAAGGAACGTAAATAACCAACCAACACAAACACCTTAGGTGATGAGTTTGGGTATCCGACACTTGCTTTAGTGGTCCCTGATACTCATCAATCAATTGACTCATGGCCCTCCAGTGCACCCTCCACGCTGCCCCCACAGTTATCCTCATTCAGAATGGGATCCCATTCCTTTTGACATGCACAGGCTAATTTTCTTTGAAGGGCAAGTTCAAATTCCACTTTCTCCATGAATACATGGAGACTATACTGGACAGAGGTGGATCCAGGTTTTGTGGCATCTGAAGAGTATAAAACTTTCTTTAATAAAATGAATATAAAACTAGGTCCCTAGGAAAAGGCCTGTGCAAGTGAGAGATTTTGAAACTTCAGCTTCATTCACTTCCCTGTACATCTACTTCTGATACCAGGTGAAGAGGGATGTTTTCTCCATGAAATTATTCTACCAGGTATATTTTACAATAGTGTGTGTAATCACACAGACCTGCTACATAAATAAGCTCAGTCTTACACCTGCTGCCTCCCACTTTGGGAATATCATTTGTGAATGGACTGCAGTACTCCACCCGCCCTGGGCTGTTGGGAAGAAATTCCTAATGTCTGACAGATCTACTGTCAGATTTGGGAGGGAAAACATTGATCAGTATATGACACTATTCCTGCTCATCCAGCATCTAGCATATGCCACCTAATATTGGTAGCTAAGCCATTCTCCACACAACTGTTTGTAAAGAGAATCTGCTCATTACACACAGATATACACAGACATCCCAATATATATGCTTCATAAAATTGCTGCTTTTTTTTCTATTATCCTTAAAATAAAGATGAATATCCACTTCACGGGCCACAAGTGTCCTGTCCACCTCTCCATCATCATTCCTCTCTCTCTTCCACTCCATATTAGCAGAGCTAAAAAATGTACTGTCCATTTGTGGACATCTATGAAAGGGAGCAGTCAATAACCATTAGGAATAGTTATCTCTGCTTTTAAATTCCGCTGTTTTTCCACTTCCTCCTACCCCATTCACCCTTGGCTCAGTTGAAGGTCTCAGTAAAGACTAATAAAGAGGTGATAGATTTGTTAATTGGCTTAATCACTGAACAGTGTAAACATATATCAACACATCACATCATACTCCATAAATACAGAACATATACAGAGACTATTTGTCAATTAAAAATAAAATAAATCACAAATTTCTATAAAGAAGCTAAACAAATAAGTGAATAAGGAGCTGTATGAGGGTGAAGCTTTGAAGAATGAAAAAAGGAGGCTTCCCAGACTGACTAGAAGCACAGTAGAGAGAGGAGAGCCACCTAGAGAAACAGATCAGAGAGAGCCTGAAGGGACCTGTGGAAATGCAAGAGCACAGCCCAGAGAGAGGCCTGTCAGTGACGGCCAGAACCTAATCACTCCCTGGAACTATCAGAGTGCTCGAGAGGGACGGCATCTCATGAAGTCACCCAGGATGTGCTTGAGTTCTTTTAATTAATCTGAAAAAAAAAAAAAAAAGGAACTTTCTATGGCTAGAACTGGGGATATTTGGAAACATCCAGAGTCAGTTATTGACTATCAGTACCACTTGATTATCAGTTCCATTGAGGCAGGGTTCAAATCTACCTTGTTTCTGCTCTATGCCCACATATCACAGTGCCTATCCCATAGTATGAACTCATTAAATATTTAGTGAATGAATGGATAATCTTTTCAACAAGACTCAAGCTCTTTGAAACCAGAGACTGTGTCATAAGTATTCTGTAACTCTAAAGAAAGCACAATACCTAACACAGAGTGACACTAGTTACGATTTGCTGTCTGAATTAGAAGGCTCTTTATATGCCAAAGGGAGATTTTTTTTCTTTCAGCCTGGTGATAACCATGCACACCTGGTCAAATTCACATCCTGCCTTATCTTTTATGTGCTCCCAGCTCTGTAAAGGTAAAACAAGCAAAAGGAAGAACAATGATTGGTATCAAAAATATAGTAGTCTAGAGACTAATCCTTCCCTGAACTATCTTTGTCACTTTCTGATTCATTGAATTTGGTTGGTTTGTTCCACAAATAGAACCTTCTGGCTCTCAGAACCATGAGGAAACAGCCATATCCCTGGAAGCAGACTTTAACAAGAGGCTGCCTCCTGAAAGGTCCTAGTCCCCAGAGATTTATTGCCATGGAAAGCCTGAACTGGCCGGAGGATGAATTGTACACATAACCACTGGGTTGAGTACAGAAATTGTTGTTACTAGATAAACAGTTCTGTATGGTTTAGCTGGTGTGAGTATCTGCTATGTTGCTAATCGATATAAATAGTAACATTATTAAAGTTCATTAAGGTTGGATGCGGTGGCTCATGCCTGTAATCCCGGCGCTTTGGGAGGCCAATGGATGTGGATTACCTGAGGTCAGGGGTTTGAGACCAGCCTGACCAATGTGGTGAAACCCAGTCTCTACTAAAAATACAAAAATTACCCAAGTGTGGTGGCACACACCTGTAATCCCAGCTACTTGGGAGGCTGAGGCACAAGAATCACTTGAACCAAGGAGATGGAGGTTGCAGTGAGCCAAGATCACACCTCTGCACTCCAGCCTGGGCAATAGAGTGATACTCTGTCTCAAAAAAAAAAAAAATTCATTAAATTAACCAAATTATTCTAACTATTCAAAATTGCTCTACTAATAAAACAGTAAGGGTAACTCTGCAAGACCGAGGTGGGAGGATCACTTGAGGCCAGGAATTTGAGACCAGCCTGGGCAACACAGCAAGATCTGTCTCTACCAAAAAAACACTTTTAAATTAGTCAGGTGTGCTGTGTGAGCCTATAGTCCCAGCTACTCAGGATGCTGAGGTGGGAGGATGAGAGGATCCCTTGTGCCCAGGAGTTAGAAGATGTAGTGAACTATGATTGTACCACTGCACTCCAGCCTGGGGAACACAGTGAGACCTTGTCTCTAGAAATAAAATTTTAAAAAAATTTAAGTCAATAAGGAAAGCCCTTTAAATTAGTTAATAATTTAAAGGAAAAAAAAATAAAACTATGTATTTTTCAAAGACAGTTAAGGATAAAGTTACACAATTCAGAAAAATTAAAGAGATATTTTGGTGAAACAACAAAAATGTTCTCTTAATCTTCAAAAACTTCCCAATACATTTTCCTGAATTGGTGACAATATTGTCTTCTGTCCCCTTCCCACTCTCATGGAAACCCTTCCATCATGATAGTCCTAGGGAAAAGGGAGAGCCAATGCCAACTTGAGCAGCAGGAGGAAACCTTTGCAAGGAAGGGCCTTTGCAGACAAAATCCTTCTAGTGCTAGAAGAGGGGAGAGCATAGAAAGAGGAGTAGGAGATAACATCCTTACTTCTCCATTACAATGGCCTCAGAGTCAAAATTCAGAAGCAGGAGAAAGAACAGAAACATCACAGAGAAAGAAGAAATGGTCACAAGCTGTTTAGTATACAGGCTGATGAGGTGTCACCGCATGTATGTGTGGACATGAAGGAGAAAGCCAATTACCATTCCCTGACTCTCCTCCAGCCTCCCTGAACTCTCCCTGGGGTTTATGGAAGGCAGTGGAAAGCTGTACACCATAGAGACTGCCATGGAGTTGCTATTGTTGGAGGCTGAAAGAGTGAGGGTCATGATCAACTCAGTGTACCACTGGAGGCTATGTGAGTAAACAGTAAACTGTTTCTCATAAATGCAGAATGTTTGCAAACTGACAAACTGTATATGCCACCCAGAAGAACTGCAGGAGGGCAGTCACAATCCAAGCACAAGTGTTTCTTGTGATTAGGCAAATGTGAAGCCTATTAGTAATAATGTGAACCTGTGATCAATTAAGCAGCTGACCAGTCGTTACCTCCTCCTCCATGCTCTTTCTACCCAATAAATATAAAGGGCTGCCTTTGCTCACTAAAAGCAGGGAGTTCTCTTCTTCCCCTGGATCCTTCCTTAAAATAGTTACTTTTGTCTTAAGTTTTCATTTCCATGTTCGTCACTTTATTCAGTCTTGTAATGACCTTCTCAGGCAGTAACAGTAGTAACTGTCATAGTGACGGTCTCAAGTAGTAGCAGTGGCAGTCTGTCACAGCTATGATTAGGGCCAAGATGACATTGTTAGAGGCATTTGAACCAGAGCAACTCTGAAATCTACTGGGCTGCATTCCCAGACAGTTAGGCATTCTAAGTCACAGGATGAGATGGGAGGTCAGTGCAAGATACAGGTCATAAAGATCTTGCTGACAAAACACTTTCGGTAAAGAAGTTGGCCAAAACCGGCCAAAACCCACCAAACCCAAGATGGTGACAAGAGTGATCTCTGGTCATCCTCACTGCTACACTCCCAGCAGCACCATGACAGTTTACAAATGCCACGGCAACAACAGGAAGTTACCCTATATGTTCTAAAAAGGGGAGGCATGAATACTCAGCCCCTTGTTTAGCATATCATCAAGAAATAACCATAAAAACGGGCCACAAGCAACTCTCAGGGCTGCTCTGTCTATGGAGTAGCCATTTTTTATTCCTTTACTTTCTTAATAAACTTGCTTTCACTTTACTCTGTAGACTCACCCTGAAGTCTTTCTTGCCTGAGATCCAAGAACCGTCTTTTGGGATCTGGATCAGGACCCCTTTCATGTGACACCGTGGCAGAGACAGCAGTTACTATGAGGGGACAAGCCTAAGGCAATGGACTGTAGGAAGGAAGTGGCTGTGCCTCAAGGGTCTTCTGTGCCACTGAGATGACAGTGAGGCCCATTCAAGGAAGCCGGACCACAAGGTGAGAACGTGCTGAGGAAACCATTCCCAGGTTTCATCAGCACTGAAATCAATGGTGGATGCCAGTGGCTGTCTAGCAACCAGACAAGACAACAATTGATTCTGGGGATTTCAGGGAGGACTCAAAGTGCAGGATCAGGACGTGCTTTTGATAAGCTGCCTCCCTTCACTTATCTGCATTATCACAAGGGCATGTGAGCTTTCTCCTTCACACAGATGCCATCTTGGCTAAGGGAAGGGCGTGCTGGGAGAAACCATGAAAGACAACAGCCTCAAAGAGATTGAATTAATCCAAAACGAGAAAATAATGGATTGACAAAATATCTTCAACTGCAAGATCAAGAACCTATCTCCTACTCTTCTACCTCCTAGTTCCTGCTCCAGCCAGCAGAGACCAAACATTTGTGAGAGTTTTGTTCTATCTAGAAAAATTTTAAACAGATATCTTTAAGCACCTAAAATTGTATGAATTTTACAATTAGTATTTACTGTAATTGTGTTACAGCCTCATTGTACACTGTATAATTTTCACCCTGGCCATTAGCAAAACAGAGACTCTAAGAGCCAAAGAGCTATCAATGGCACTAAAAAAATATGGTTATGGTTTTCCCCTTTATAAATCTGTGAATATGAGCCTTTACTTTTCCAGTTTGAGGTATTATAAAGGTGACCAGGAAGGAAACAGAAATGATGTCAAAGATAACTAATAAAACTAGGCCATTCTAATTCCAAACAAGTTAAGAATATATGTCTAAAGACAAATTAAGTCTGACAAAACATGTAAGTTATGTTTTGTTGTATCATCAGTAACAGGAGTCAATCAAGGGTCTTATTGCAATTTTATCTACAGTTTTACAAGGTAAATTATAAGAAATACAGCTCAGATAGAAAGAAAATATTAAATGCACTCTTCTAGTGTATTACCACATCAATAGTTGAGAAGGATTAAATAAGATTAAAGTCTATCATAAATATGGTCATTGCACTAAGTAGTTCCATGATAAATCGATCTTTATTTTCCAAGTAAGAGCTGATTTGATTGATCTCTATGCACTTCAGTGTTCTGGAGGATTTCCTAGTCCCTGAAGCTGCAGGTGTGGTCACTGTCTGGGGCAAAACACTTAACACAACTGAGAAGTGATTTGTCCCCTGTGGTCCCAGCTGTGCATAGGCATAACCACAATACAATCAAATTAAATCACAGCCAGTGTGACACTGCCATAAGAATAATTATTGGATACTAGCAGAAGCTGTCAAGGGTCTTTTATACATCCAATAAATAAATTCAACTGAGTAGCAAAGGTCAATTCAATTTAGCCTTCATTGATTACATATCTTTCATGTGTAAGACACTGTGCTAGGCATTAAAAGAAAACTTTGACTCCTCACCAATAAAAATGTTTTGTTGTTAAACATCTCTCATTACGTAGTGTACATTGTATGTAGTTAGTGGTTATGAAGCATCTAAATTCACAATGCATTCTCATTTCTCTACGTGATAGTATCAAAATACAAGTGTCGAAAGCCCCATTAGTCACAATATGACCATTTGGAATCTGGATCTTACATAAAAGTGCTTAAAAACCCAGTTGTTTAATTTTAAATATGAAGTAATACAGCAAATTACTTATCATTCAGCTTCTCTTGTTCTTAGTAATATAGTAACTGTGATCTTCAAGCAAAACCTTGATAAATTCTTTGACATAAAATAACGCATAGGAAGTTTTAAAAGTCATGCAATATGGGTACATAAAACAAAGAACCATTCTTGGACTGTAGCAGAGGCTTCCAATTGCTTCCTAGCATCCATTCTCCTCTCTTTCTACCAGAGCCCTGATTGTGAGCTGGGTGCCAACTAAAACACTGCATTTCCAGACTCTCTCCCAGTTAGCTGTGGCAATGTGACTAAATTCCAGCCCGTTATTTGTGAGCAGAAGTGATGAGACTTCTAAAAATTCTCCTTAAAGGAAAGAGGCACACCCTTCTTTATTTACTCTTTCTCCTTCCTGCTGACCAGAAGGCAGAATAATGGCTGGAGCTCAAGCAGCTATATTGGATTATGAGGCTGTGCACTAAGAATGACAGCTAGAAATAGCTCCAATCTCTGATAACCAGGAGTAGCCGGATCACCCCTGGACCATCAATATCCAGAATTTATATAAATAGGAAAGAGATACCCATCTGTGTTCTTTTAACCATTGTTTTATTTATTTTTTGTTTTTTTCTGAAGCTGACCAAAACCTAACATACTGATAAAGTCATCCCATCAGCCAGAATAAATTCTGAGCAGTTATCAAGAGAAAACTTAAAGTAATGTGAAGAGAAGCCACACTTATAAAAGGAAACCAAGAGCTTTCGTTATAGCTAGCCTAAAATGAAGTTAATTGCCTAAAATGTTCTGTCACCAAGGCTTTGGGAGTTAACATCAGGAGGCTGGTTTTATTGTGTATCATGCCCAGAAGTTCAATGATAATTTCAAATTGTTTGCATGTAATTTCCCCAAAACTTGTACAATATTTTGACATTCCTAAAGCGGAGCGGTGACATAGTATCATACTACTGTGTAATAAAAATCTGCTCTGCCCTCATACTGGGTTTACAATACAGATGATGGCACTGGAAAGAGCTCAGAACTGAAATCAGAATGCTTAAAGCTTAACTCACTGCAGACCTGGAAAGTTGCTTAAATTTTATAAAGCTTGGTTTCTTATCTATAATATAAAGATAATGATAACAGCAGCTCCATTTTCTACACAAGGAAGTTGGGATAATCATATAAAATAAATGTACATCTAAGTGTTATTGTTGTTACTAAAATCATTTTGGTGCTCACTTATGTTTCACTGGGAGAGGCACTCCGTTTTCAGTTTTCTGGAATAATTACCTTTTAAAAGGGACTCTTTTTTGCCTGCATTAACTTATTTTCTCTACCTTCTCACTTTCATGGTTCTGCAGAATAATTTTGTTTTTATGATGTCTGAGTTTTCATGAGCTACATGTATGCAAATATTTTTAGCTAAAAGAATATTATTGAGAATGTGTATTTGGCTAACTCATAACTGCTTCTTTTGAAACTAGCTGAGAAGCACTTGAACTGACACTGAAAATAAAAATAAATTTATTAACTAATTATAGAAGGCTGAGCAGTTATAATATGTCACTTACTGATTGAAATCTAAGTGCCATGTGTAGCAAAATTTCTTCAACCCAGGATCAAGCATCCAGACATTTCACATGGCAGCGTTTACTTTGCTAGCATTGACCGGTCATCAATGGTGTAAAAATGCCCCTGGACTTACAAAATATTGAAGTGCCTTCTGAATTAACAGAAACATATTACCAATCCATGGAACCTACACACACACACACACACGCATATATATTTTCACATATATAAAGGTATTTGTAAAAATATATATGTGAAAATATATACATACATATATGTATGTGTGTATATCTGCATCAAGCTTCTGGGCATGATATACATGTATGTATGTGCATGTATTTTCACATATATGTGAAAAATATATACATACATGCATTTTATATACATGTATGTACACATATAAATACAAGCACTTACATATATATATATATATGAGACAGGGTCTTGCTCTGTTGCCTAGGCTGGAGTGCAGTGGCATAATCACAGCCTCCCAATACCTGGTACTACGAGTGCACACTACCACACCTGGCTAATTTTTATGTTTGTAGAGACCGGGTTTCACTGTGTTGCTCAGGTTGTTCTTGAATTTCTGGGCTCAAGCAGTTCTCGCACCTTGGCTTCCTTAAGTGCTGAGATTACAGGTATGAGCAACTGCACCTGGCTGAAACGAAAATATTTAACTAACTGATGTGTATCACTCCACAATCATATAACATGGAGATTAATATTAGTAGCAATAAAAACGCTAGATTATCTGTGTTCACCTGGAGCAGAATGAAAAATGCTACAATTCCATTTCACAAATAGTGAAGGGAAGAGTTAATTTCTTGCTCACAAGAAAGCAGGTTATTTGAATTTACTGTCGAGAACTGCCTTCTGAATGTCATTCATTTCATAGGCTTCCTTCCCATGTGCATCTCATTGACCTTGGGCTTCCATTTGATTAATAATAAAAGTCACCTAACCTTAAATTCCACTCAATTCTTCTCTCTCAGACACTCCCACACATACCATTAGAACTCCCACTCTCCAATACAATCTAGAAAAACGAGACACTCTACAAGGACATATACGCAGGGCTTGGCCCTACCCTCACACTTCTGACAGTCCAAGGAAGTGTGGGGAAAGAGGAGCTGGCCTGTGGACATTACACTTTGGTTTTACTGCTCCTTTCTTGGAAACCCTACTCACTCTCTGCCCACTATCCCCGAGGCTGACTGGTGAGATATTTCCTCTCTTATCCTGTCCTCTCCAAACCCTCAGTCTTCCCTTAAAAGCCTGCTTTCTTTCTTTAATTTTCCACTGCTACTTTCATTACACTATCCAAGCCAGAAGGCTAGGGTATAGAGAATATATGTGGAATGAGACAGGGAGGAAAGGTTGCTAGAGAGTGAGCACACGGAGACCCTGACACCAGTCCTTTCTGGGAACTGCAGGGAGATGCATTCCATGCCACAGTCTCTGAGGTGGACCCAGAAGAGAATTTTGAAAGGGGCTACAATACCTTCAGGTGTCTGTCTTCTCTTGAGATTTGCTCCCTTCCAGCCCTTCATGTCTTTCCCAGGTTTTTCCAAAGAAATCCTAACTCTAACTCATCATTAAGGCTTAACTCTTCTATGTCCCATTCTTCTATGGCCTTACTAAGTGGCTAGAGGTAATGGAAATAGTTATTTATGAGATATGAGAGAGTGACAGTGATTTACTGTGTTATTACCCAGATAATACATTTACTTTCTAAGATGGGCCTTTTGGGTCCTTGCTCAAAGAAATGAAAAATCTTAGATTATAGGTCTTATGGTAGATCCTACAGGGTTAGGAAAGCTTTTGGAAACCCTTTAAATAATAATAATAATAGTCTACATTTAATTGGTTATACTAAATATCAAGCACTTTTCTAAAAGTTTTACACATTTTAGCTCATTTGATGTTCATAGTAATCCCAGAGGAAAGTACTAATACCTTTACAAATGAAAATACTGAGCCCCCAGGAGGGTGAGTAATTTACCCTCAGTCATACAGCTAGTAAGTAAATGAACTGGGCTTTGAACCCAAATAGTCTGGCTCCAGAATCCCTGCTCTTTATTCATCCAGATACCTGTCAAAAACAGCGTCAAGGCTGAAGTTAGTCTGGGAGTCAGAAGGCTTGAGTTATAGACCTGGCTCTACCTCTAAGGAGCTATGCAACTTTGAGCAAGCCACTTAAACTCTCTCAGGTGAACTGAATTTGTGGTTGATAGCCTTGTTTTATTGGAAGCAGAACGATTTCTTTCAATGAAATCCTAATTAAAAGCCTCATATACACAACAGATAAAAGAGAGATATTGAGCCTAGGCTGCTGTTATAGCTGCCCACATATTGTTCAAAAATTGAACCCTTCACCCCTTACTAAAGATAGCACTCTGTTGAACCAGTTGAACTCCGTTTGACTCAGTGATCTCTACTGCTTCTTTCAGCTACAGGACCCTGTGTAACCGATTGTGTAGAAACACCTAGCAGCTTCATGTCTCAAAATATGCTCCCCTCTCTACCATGCACTCAGGTGGAAACAGCCTAGTGTTAGAGACAGAAAAGAGGCAACACTTGAGCAACCAAGGACATCGATTTCATCATTTTACTTGATTTCCTTCAGGGCTCAACCAAATAAAAGATACTAATTAAAGCCTCACCCTACACTATACATTTCCCTCTGAGAAGCAGAGATGAGAAATGCAGTTTCTAAGCACTTAGCATAGTGACTACCATTCTCGAAGTGTTTGATGAATGACCATCCATGCTAATTTGAATACTACAGCAACGGTATAACTAAGACCCAAAACATGTATAACAACAACATTGCTCTAGGTAGAACTTTTTGAGATTAATTTCATTAGATACTTGGAAATAGATTCAATTAACCTTGTTTTCCTTCTTCAATAAAATTAGATATGAGGTCCCTCAATGTTAAATTACCCCTCTTCTAACAAGTATATTGAGATACAGATCTGGATATACTTAACTTTCTTCCTACCTCCAGATATTCTTTTACGAACCTCACTTCTCTTTTTCTGCATAGTGGAACACATTCATCTCTAAACCATTTGTTTTTCAGTATTACTGTCCTACATTTGTTATATATCCCCCACTAAGAAAGCAGAATGTATCACAGATGGTGTCCTTGTTAAAAGGAAAACTTCTAGAGAGACAGTGCAAGACTCCTGGGTCTTTGGTTTGCTTTGTAAAGTGCATGTGTATACATGGGACAGGGGTGAATATGTCTCTGCAATAGAGCTTATGACACCCCAAAAGCTAGAGGAATCATGCTATACTAATTTCCTGAGAAATTCACCAAGTATTGAAAAGTGAACTGGTCTTGGGCAGAAGTCTACATTTTGTACAGTTAGGTTAAAATGTCTAACCACGGTAGGCTCTCCTTTTGCAGCAGCCCATTAACAAAACTGAGGTGTAGGTGAAGAGCATTAATAACAAGAAGCTCTATAGTCTCTGGAGAGCTCAGAAGAAAGACTTTCAGGAATGACTCGGAGGCTGCTCTGGTATGCTTTGAAGTTTTCCAGTCTTTGAGGTGTGTTGCTTGCATTTTTGCTCCTCAAGGGCATTTGCATCCGCACTGTTAAGTATAGTAATAAGCAGAAATTAGAAGCTGAATGCAAATTGAGTGAGTGAAGGAATAAGGGATGCAGTGAACAATAAGAAGAATTGATGGAGAAACTGCAGTCTAGTGATATGAGCACATGGCAGGAAGCAAAACAAAACAGAATTTCTAAATGTGAACAGATCAAAATCCTGTTCAACTTCCTTGCGCCTCAAAAGGAGGTGGTCAGAAATTTTCTTGAAAGGCTCTTGGTTCTTGGAAGGAAAGTGTTTTTTCACTCTTTATCAGCCTCTGACTTCATAGCTGTGTTACCAAAAGGGCTGGAAGCAAGGATGTGGGTTTAGACCCTGCGGCCAAAGGCTGCTCTGCTCTTTGCCAGTTTCTCTGCTCCTGCCAACCACAGCTACCCTTCTCTCTTCTAGCCTGGCTGCTCACTTCTCAGCCTGGCCATTCTCCAGCTAGGGCCATTGCAGACATATGAATTAATGCAAACACTGTCTTACCTTCACATCACCTCAGAAACTTAATATAAGAATGTAAGAAGTGTTGCACCCACTAAGACCTATAGTTCATTCAATTTAATATTCTCTCCAATGGTGACACCAAGGGACCTTTACTGGGATGGAAAAAGAGGCATTCTGAATTGCATGCATGCCAAAAGTTTGGATACCATTATCTCTAATTTCAGCCCCTAATTATAGTTAACTATTAACGGAAACATGTAGCATATGAAACATGTAGTGTATGCTGTGTCTATCAATGTGGTAAGTCTGTAAACCTTAATTTTTTTTTTTTGACAGAGTTTCACTCTTGTCACCCAGGCTGGAGTGCAGTGGTGCAATCTCTGCCCACTGCAACCTCCGCCTCCCGGGTTCAAGTGATTCTCCTGCCTCAGCCCCCAGAGTAGCTGGGAGTACAAGTGCACACTACCACGCCCAGCTAATTTTTGTACTTTTAGTAGAGACAGGGTTTCCCCATGTTGGCCAACATGTTCTCCATCTCCTGACCTTGTGATCCACCTGCCTTGGCCTCCTAAAGTGCTGGGATTACAGGCATGAACTACTGCGACCAGCCAAACCTTAATTTTTTTTAACTAAAACCTCTTCCTGGGCATCACTGCATTTTTTGATTTGTACTATTTTGTTTGGTCATTAAAATCAATTTAATAAATATATGTCTACTGTGTGCCTATACTTCAAAGCCTTCACATTCTTGGAAGCTGAAGGTCTGGGGAGGAGAGGAAGTGGGAGGGGCTGGGACACTAAGATTAAAATGATGTGTCTTTCATTCAAGAAGGTGACCATCCAGTGGGGGAGCTAGAAGCACGCACAGCTCACTGCAATACAAGTAGAGCAGTGAGAAGTAATCACCGAGGCATAAATGAGGTGCTTATGGGTGTAAAAGGAGGGAATCAGTAATTCTGAATCAGGCATAAGGAAACAATTCTTAGGGTAGGTGTCTTTTGAGCTGGGCTTTAATGAATGAGTAGAATTTTGTTCATTGAAATTAACATTTAAGCAAAGTAAACACTAGAAACAGAATTGTGAATGTGCATAATGTGTTTGGGGAGAGGATTCGAAAAAGGCTGGGATCAGTGTAGTCAGAAAAAAATTGGGATGGTAGATTGGGATTGATTTACTGAGAGCTTTGAACAAGTTAAATCTTTTGGACTTTGTACAGTGGGCACTGGGGAAATAGTAAAGGACCCTCTAAGTCTCTGCTCTTGAAATAGATAGTCGAGGACACTACTATCTCCACTATTCAAATGAGAAAACTGAAGCTTAGAAGGAGGAAGAAACTCACTCTAAAGCAAGCGTAGAAGTGATATTTGAGCTGAAGTTTCACTCTAGCGTCCAAATACTACACCTACTCTGAGTCTTTCTTTAAAAATATTTTAGAATTATTTTAATTGACAAGTAAAAATTATAGTAATAACATGATGTTTTGATATATGTCTTAGTCTTAATTTTTTATAAAATAGGAATAATATCAATATTCCCTAGCTAACTAAAATTTTGATCAAATAAAACTACAGATGCTAAATTACCTTAGAATATATAAAATACTTTTATAAGTGTTGACTATTAATACTATTTTGTTGTTATCACAATTCAACTAATATAACTCCTAAATATGTTTCTGGAAAGGCAATTAGTGTTATTTGATGATAATATTGTCTATAAATGATTGAGTCCCTACTGGGCTTTATATATACATTATATCTCATTTCCTTGCTATCTTGTGAAATAGGTGTTTTTATCTCCAATTTATAGACAAGTAAACAGAGGCTGAAAAAGATTAAAACCTATTCAGTCACACAGCTGGTAAGTCAAGAACCATACTTCAAATTTACATCTTTAAATCCCCAAATCCCTTTCATAAGGCTACTCATTGCCTTCCTTATTGATGATGCTATAAACCTTGGAGTTTGCAGTGGCACACAGAAATGATGTCTTCAGGGAGCGATTTAATGTTGAATACGTAAGTAGTAATTAGGCTTGACTTACCTGAAAAAAAAATTACCCATTCAATCCTGCTCTCTGAGACAAAATAATGTCTTTAAGAATAATTTTATTGTTGATTTAAAAAAAGGATTTAAAAAATTCCCTGTTTATGTAATGGTATTGTTTCCTTACAATTATTTTAATTATTTTAAAGTTTAACACTTACTGAATCATGTGTTTCTGTGGTTTTTTTTTGTTTTGTTTTTGTTTTTTTTTTGAGACAGAGTCTTGCTCTGTCGCCCAGGCTGGAGTGCAGTGGCGTGATCTCGGCTCACTGCAAGGTCTGCCTCCTGGGTTCACGCCATTCTCCTGCCTCAGCCTCCCGAGTAGCTGGAACTACAGGCACCCGCCACCATGCCTGGCTAATTTTTTTTGTGTGTTTTTAATAGAGACGAGGTTTCACCATGTTAGCCAGGATGGTCTTGATCTCCTGACCTCGTGATCCGCCCGCCTCGGCCTCCCAAAGTGCTTGGGTTACAGGCCTGAGCCACGGAGCCTGGCCTGTTTCTATGTTTTAAAGTGTATTTCTCGGCTGGGCGTGGTGGCTCACGCCTGTAATCCCAGCACTTTGGGATGCCGAAGAGGGCAAATCAGTTGAGGTTGGGAGTTCAAGTCCAGACTGGCAAACATGATGAAACCCCGTTTCTACTAAAAACACAAAAATTAGCTGAGCGTGGTGGTGCATGCCTGTAATCCCAACTACTTGGGAGGCTGAGGCAGGAGAATAGCTTGAACCTGGGAGGTGAAGGGTGCGGTGAGCAGAGATTGCACTACTGCACTCCAGCCTGGGTGACAGAGGGAAACTCTGTCTCCCAAAAAATAAAAAGAAAATAAATAAATAAATAAATAAAGTATACGTCTCTTCTCTTGGTTAGGAAACTTTAAAATATATACATAACAGGTTGGATAATATTGTACAAAAATTTGGTGATTGTTATTCATGATAGATTTATTCTTCTGAAATATACGTATATTTTATGCGTAGCAAAAAATGATCAGAATCAGTAATAAGCAGAGTTTGACCAAATTCATATTGTTGGCAGACTTTCATATTCAATGAAGTCAATCCAATAATCGAATTGTAATTGTTATTAATGGCCACCAGATATTATGATTTAATTATTGGAAAGTAATTGCTGTAGCTCTTTTTAAAATAACATTTTTTCTGTTTTTATGAGTAAAGTTTTCCCAAAAAAATTGTCAACTGATAAGGTGAACATAGAAATCTTGACATTCTAGCTTTGACATTAGGGTCAACAGCAATGCGTTTAGTGACACATAAAGCAGAATATAAGCCACATCTGAAGAGGTTGAAAGCAGAACACTAAGCCCAGCAGCTATATTTAGACAAATCTTTCTCTTTTACACCAATTCCAATATTGTAGCCATAGTATGACTGTTTTGAGACATAGAATCATAAAATCCTGAGTTGGAAGAAGGCTTAAAGAAGATATTTGTATTCCATCCATCTACAGCAGACTCCCTAGTGGTTTTCTGGTATTTGCTTGAATATTTGAAGTGACAGGAAACTCATTATTGCCTAAGGCCAGCCCTGCCACTTTAGGGCACACTGGTTTAGCACCTTTCCAGATTAAGTCAGACCCCTTTTTCGTAGCTTCTTAGTCCAGCCTTCAGAGCGTATGAAATAAATCCCTATTTAATGTGACACTCTTTCACGCATTTGAGAGAATCCTACCATGGTTCTTAGATGCAGTCAGGTTTGAAGGGAAATTTACAAAGACAAATATTTGAAAGAATATTAATCAAAACCATAACAATGATTAAGTTTGAGTAGTGAAGTATAGGGAATTTTTCTTTGGTCCTTGTGCTTTCCTGTATTGCTTAAATTTTATACATGAATATATATTCTAACTACAATGAAAGAAAATGTGGAGCTATTTACACTTTGGGAAAGATATTTAAGTCCTAAATGCAATCAGTGAAAACTGAGACTTCACTTTGAAGAATGAGAGAATTTGAAATCTGAAATCTGCAAGTGATAAACCTCAATGTCCCCACGACCTAGACCCACATGATAGAAGCTCATTAAAAATGTGAATATGACTCAATAAATCAACAAATTATTCATTTAATCGATGGTCAAAATCTACTTGGAGATACAGTCATCGTTTGGGAAGTAACAGCTCTACTAAGGACCAAGCTGTTACTGCTGTGAATCCAAGCACTGAGAGGAAAAGAATCATTTCCATCCTAATTCAAATTGATTTAATGCCCCTTTTAATTGTGTATTCCTCCAATACATTACAGTCCAGAAATTCCCTGGTAGTTCCGTTTGTAACTTTATAGCTAGAGATGAACCGAGGTACTCAGAAATAAATTATTGTTCTGCTTGAATCTCGATACATCTATGAAAATTTTGCACAGAAAACTATGATGGTGCTTATTTTGATGATGGTGGATAAGTATCATATTTAAAATCTGTTGTGTATGCCAAGTTCATTGTATATACTACTTCTTCAAATATTTATATTCACTCTATATGCTAGAAATACGTATTCCAAAAAGTGTTTACAGATTAGGAAATTGAGGTGGTAGGCACATGTTACACAAGTCTACATTACATAGTGGTGAGAAACAATTAACCAATATAACCAGATCTTATTTGTTGTTTTTCAGACAAGAACTACCATCCTGAGATTCACCTCTTTGCCCATATGCCTTATTATTTATTTTTCCGATGTTCCATTTAACGACATTGTTATAGCAACTTTTCAAAATACCTCTTCTGTGCTACTAGAACCATTTTCCTATCTCACAAAGACTGTACATTTAAGCCATAAAGAGAACTTAATTAAATTTCTTTATTTTGCTGTTTCTTATTTTTTCTTCTACTTTCTATGGAGTTGAATCACATCCTTGCCTTCTTATCCTAAGTCTTGAGAGGTTGGATAAAATTTGTATGCTTGTGAAGACATTCAACCTTAGTTGGAAACTGGGCCAACTTAAGTCTTCTGAACTTGATTTTAATATTAATAATAATAATTTATATTTGGGGGCTAAGGCGGGTGGATTACAAGGTCAGGAGTTTGAGACCAACCTCGTCAATATGGTGAAACCCCATCTCTACTAAAAAATACAAAAATTAGCCAGGCGTGGTGGTGCATGCCTATAATCACAGCTACTCGGGAGGCTGAGGCAGGAGAATCGCTGGAACCCAGGAGGTGGAGGTTGCAGCAAGCCGAGATCGTGCCACTGCACTCCAGCCTGGGTGACACATTGAGACTCCATCTCAAAATAATAATAACAATTTATAATAATATTAGAATAACAATTTATTGAGTGCTTTCATACCAGGCACTAAATAAACATTTGCATGCATTATTTCATTGGATGCTTGCAACTAATATGTTTTTAGGTAAAATTATTATCTTGATTTACAGCCGAACAAATTGAAGTTTAGAAAAAATTAACTTGATTAAGGTCAGCCAATTAATAAATCAGCAGAATGAGGATATGCCATCGCATTTAGTCTGATTTTAAGTTCCATGCTCTCAAACAAAACGCTTTATGTTTGAATCTCCCAAAATAGTATTAACGAATGAGTACAGAGGTCAGGATATGTTTTTTGACATTACCAATATGGGCTACAGATTCCTCAGGTAATTACTATTGTTGTTGCAGCTGCAATTACCACTGCTAATCCAACAACAACAACACTGCCTTCTCCATATTTATTGTACCCACTACTCTTCTGAAATATTCAAATATTTTAAATATTCACATATTTAAAATAATGCAGTAAATTATGTACTTCATTTTATAAAAGCAAGTTTTAATAAGAGAATGGGTTCAGAAAAAAATTGAAATAGCAATGAATGATTACATTAACTTGAAGTTTATTAATGGGAAGCACTGCTCCATTTCATTGAATGAAGAATAGTCCACTCAACCTTAAGGAATCATTCTCATTTGCCAAAATCATTTAATCCTCATTTAATCCTCACAACTACCCTATAATGTAAGTGCGAAAATCCTAATTCTTCATATATATGGATACAAAAATCTTAGTTTAAGAAATTTATTTCAAGTTCTACTACTACTATTAACCCAAAATTTGATCCCAGATGTGACTCTGAAGCGTACTTTTACACCCCCAAGAGTGATCTGACCATGATACTTATCGTCCCCCAAGAGATCCTAACTTCACATCTGACTTGCCCCTTGTCTCTCTCTGAGGATATCCCTCTCTCCTTTCCACAGGATTGATTTTGGCAAATGAGGATGATCCCTTAAGGTTGAGTGGACTATTCTTCATTCAATGAAATGGAGCAGTGCTTCCCACTAATAAACTTCAAGTGGATGGAATCATTCACTGCTATTTCAATTTTTTTTTCTGAACCCATTCTCTTATTAAACCTTGCTTTTATAAAATGAAGTTCATAAATTACCACATTATTTTAAAAATTATATTAACAACAAATCATTATGAAGATCTCCAAGTTGCATTTCTAAGATAAATTATATAAAAATGGGTAGGCAGAAAGGAAATTAGTACTCAACCATTTGCCCTAAGCAGTGACTCATTTGGTTTGGTTTAATAACCTATGGGATAGTCAATAAATAGAAAAACAAAGATTTGCGGCCAGTCACAGTGTCTCACACCTGTAATCTCAACACTTTGGGAGGCTGAGGCAGGCAGATCGCCTGAGCCCAGGAATTTGAGACCAGCCTGGGATCATGGTGAAACCCTGTTTCTACAAAAAATACAAAAATTATCTGGGCATGGTGACACATGCCTATAGTCCTAGTTACTCAGGAGGCTGAGGTAGGAGGATCACCTGAGCCTGAGAGGTTGAGGCTGTAGTGAGCCCTGATTGCACCACTACACTCCAGCCTGGGCAGGTGACAGAGCAAGACGTATATATTATATATATAATGTAATTGGGTTGAATTCATTCAAATAAATGTCAATTGACCCCAGAGATGCCTGAGAACTGTTGACTATTGTCACACTTACATTGAAATATTCAAAAGGCAATGTACACAATGAAGACTAAAGATAAACATCAAGATGTACAAATTTTTCAAGTTTATATATCTATGAATAGGTTGCATTCTGAATTCATTTAGTGATAATAATAGAATTAAAGTTTGGAGACGCTGAGATTTTGTTTCCTTGAACAAAATGTTTTGCACTGCTCTAATCAGTCTGATCAGTTCTGTGGAAATCAGAGAGCAGTCAGTTGAAGAGAAACCTGGTGAATGAATAAAATATCAAATGTACCAAGTAGATTTCACCTGTTAGCGAAAAGGGATGGAAAACTCAGAAACAGGGGGCAATAATTTTTCTTTCTGAAAGACAAAATGTGCTCCCCTCAAACTGCATTGTATTTTCCCAGAAGAAGCTAAAGCAAATTTCAAAATTAAGCAAGGAGAGATGATAATCAGAATAGTTTCACTGATGACAACTAGTCTGCCCTAGGTCTTGAATTTTCTACAGTCTCTTAGGAGTTTCTCTGTAACTAGGAAGCACAAGTACCTTCTACTTTTCAGTAAGCATTCTCCCAAGTTACAAGTCAGAGAGGACGTGCAAAAGGAAAAACAAAAAAAGAAACAAAAGCCAATAGGGCCAAAAGAGATGTATCCTTAGTAACCCAAATTGTCATAAACTCTTGGCTTTAGCAAAAACCGCAGGCCTGTGTAGAAGTGGAAGTGCGGTTTTTCTGTACAACCATCTGCTCCAGGAAACCAGTAGCCTCTCCACTGCAGAAGTGGTCCTGGAACAAACAAGGAAGGATCTAAATGTTTGCAGTCATGTGCACATGCCTAGATTGGACATATGGACCTTCACATTTTTTTTGCTGAGAATCTTGTTTGCTTAATCTAATCGGCATTCTTAGAAAAGCTGCCTCACCACTGCTCCCCAAAATTATTTTTGGTGGTTTGAAAATGTCCAGACATTAATAATAGAGTCAAAGCCTTTCTTCCATGGGGTTTTAGACAAACCCTTGAAGATAAACTTGAAGCTTCTGAAACTAATCACAGTAGTAATTATTTGCTCAGGGATAACACAATGATTATATTCTAACTCCAAATCAGGTGTGAACCCCAGCTTTATTTCTCATTAACTTTTGTGGATTTGGTGAAGTGATTTATCTGCCATGAACCCCAGTTTCCTTATCTGTAAAGTGCTGATAACACACACCTTCTGTCGCTGACATGAGAATTTGATAACATACAAAAAGTATAGGTGCTCATAAAATGGTATCTGCCACTATTGTCATTATCACCAGTTCAAGTTTCTTTAAAATGCTGTTAGTGTTCATGTGTCCTTGAAAGCATTCTCTTTTTCATTTCTAGGAGTTTGGTTACTTAACATCTTTTACTATTAAGAAGCTCATTTTAAAGCAGGTGCGGTCAAAATGAGTGCATAATTCAAGACTTAGTTCCAGTTTTAGGCTTGAGCTTCCTAACCAAACATGTAAAGCTTTGCGGTTCCTTAAATCATAGAGACTCTCACAGAAAGATTTCTTAACCTATGTCCATAAATGCCCAAGAGGTCTATAGATAGACTTCGGCAGGTCCGTACAATTTCTGACACTGTGCAAAAATCCTCTGCACTTTTTGTGGGAGTACCACATACCTATCATCAGTTTCTCAGAGGGGTTGTTGATCCTAAAATGATTAAGAACCAGTGTTCTTTCTAATTAAATATAACTTAAAACGGCCTCAATTGTGGATTTCAGAATTATCTTCTCTCAATGTTCTTTGCAAAATCAGATTCAAATAACCTTGTATGTTACATTCAAAACCTTCTTTTTAAAAACTGCATAAGAATATTATGCATGAATGCTGATTATCCATAGTCTTTTGTTACTTGGCCTCAGAAACTTACAGTTAACAGATTAGCTCCCTCATACTAATTGTATTTTTTTAATCATATTTTGGTTTTCAGTGTGGTAGGTAAATTCATCTTCCCATTTTATACAAACAATAGGTTTCAGTAGTGTCAGTTATAGAGATCAGGACTTGAACTCTGTTATCAAAATGTATGATAATAACTCTAGACCTGAGGAATTGAAGACTGGCATGAACTCAGAAAGGCACAGCATTGTCAAGAGACATTGCCCAATATTTGTCCTTATAAAAATCATCTTTCAGATAAAATGCAGCTTCTGCAGCTTTGTTATACAGACTAAATATGCAAACATCTAATTTAAGGGGAGAGTTTGATAAATTAGTTTTCTCCTTCTGAGAGAATTGTCTGGAAATGTGTACCTAATGATGTAGAATTATAAAAGATTTTTTAAAGGTCTTTGGAGACAAGGATTCACTTTCGGTATCACTTTGAGAGACATACAAACTCTAAGGCCTCTTATCAAAAAGAGAATAGAGATTGGCGGCATCAATAGAAAGATGATACTTTCTAAGAAATTATACCTAATCATCTGTGAATAGGTTTATGTGATTATGGAAGCCGATCAGGGCCTGTGGTGATCAAGGCATTGTGGTAGTGGCGGCACCTCGTTTTTGTGCAGTCAGACACAAACTGGCATTCTAGTACCTGTTGCCTCAGGAAATGCCAGAACAGTGCCTGTGTGGACCAAGGGCTCACAGATGACCTCATCCCGCAAACCCTTGGCTACATAGCACCTGCTTCGTGGCCCTGGCCCTTACTTTTAAGGAGAGGTTCCAACTGAGGGCAATTATGTCCCCCATAGTATATTTGGCAATGTCTGTGACTATTTTTGACTGTCACAACTAGAGAGGTATTGCTGGCATCTCATGGGTAGAAGTCAAGGACACTGTGAAATAACCTACAATACATAGGACAACCCTCACGACAAAGAATTACCTATCCCATGTGTCACTAGTGCCAAGGTTGAGAAACCCTGCCCTAAAGCCATGCCACTTTGATGACCATAAGAGGTTATATAGATAGGTTCTATTTAGACCCACACTACCCATAGGGCCACTAAAGTTTAGCCCATTTGACAGATTTGGAAACTGTAATGCTTTGGACAGAGTGAAGTGAACAAATATCCTACAATGTCCTTTCATTACAGGTTAACACCTATTCCTTTCCCCAAAATGTGGATTAAATGTCACCTTCTACAGGAACACTTCCCATGTTAGCATTACGTTTCCATGTATTCTCATGATACCATGTGCTTACTCTAATTGCACCTCTGATTATTTCCTGTTCCCCTACCAGGTTACAAATTCATTGAGAGCTTGCTGTTTTTATTAATCCTTGGGTCTTAGTACCTACCAGAGCTTGGCACATAGTAAGTACGCAATAAATATATCTTGAAGGAAAGAGCAAGCTTGGAGAAGTGACTTAAATTCTCCATGACCAACATCCATCCAGAATGAATTTACTCAAGGCTAGTACTAGCAAGCACACTGGCCCCAAGGACATTTGGCCCCATGCCCTCTGAGGACATGAAACTGGGGAATGTCTCACCCCATGGCCTGTAGGTTTACCAGCACGATGGTGGAAATTTGGGGTCAGCCATAGCCATACTAGTCATAATGACTTTTAAATTTTATTTATGTATTTATTTTAATAATAACAATTGTACATAGTCACAGGGTACAGAGTGATGTTTCGATACATATAATGTATAGTGATCAGGTGAGGGTAATTAGCACATCAACATCATCTCAAACATTCATCATTTCTTTGTGTTGGGAACATTCAATAGCCTCCTTCTAGCTATTTGAAACTGTATATTAGCGTTAACTATAGTAATCCTACAGGAGTATAGAACACTAGAACTTATTTCTCTTATCTCTCTTATTTAGCTATGATTTTTGTTTACTTTAACAAATCTCTGCCTATCCTGAAATACTAAAGAATCAAGATTGTAGAGATAATAAGATCTGGTCCTAGGCCTAGAACCCCTGCATGAGAGGAACCAGGGACAGAATTCTCCCTAGATACCTTTTCTCAGGAAGAAAGAAGGATACTTTTAATGAGCTTGACTTTGCAGTCTCCATTCCACAGAGTTTCTCCCTTCATTGAAGAAGGAAGACCAATAGTGACCTCAATAAGTACATGAACAAATAGCTGGGGAGCACACCACTCATAACCACCAATACTCAGCTCACACCAATACTCAGGCACAAGTCAATTAAAGGGTTGGACTATGAGCAAGGACAAGTCTTATTTTGGCTGCCTGTAGATTACACCAAAATCCACAAGAACGGGGAATAGCTAAGCTTAGAATAATTTATAAATGCACTTTGTGTTAAGAACAATAATCTTGAGATTATAAAACAAAGGAACATCATGTTGAAAAAGGGAAAAGAGCAACTCTCAGATTTATATTAAATAAACAGTAATTTGTTATATACATGATTATGGAATATAAAACAAAATGATCTAATTTTTCCAGATAGCATGGGACTGTTGCATTACATTGTGCTATTACATGACAAAGCACATCAAATATGATTTCAGCAAAATACTTAACATAGGCATAAGTAATATATTCCTGACATGAGCTGATATCAGGAAGAAAACACAGGGACATTTCGGAACATTCAACTTTATTTTCCATTGACAAACACGACATAAATAACACACATTTATTAAATACACACACTAGCTATGGCTTGAGTGCCAACAAAAGTCTAATGTATTTTCAGAGGCTCTTTATTTTTTTGTCTCCATGGTATTGAAGACCAGCCTTTAAAACATACTAGAAGATATATTTAAATACACTGATGATAACTACCCATAAAACTTTACATAGAGGTGATAAAATAGACTTTTCCATTTAATCAAGTATATAGGGATGGATGCTGAGGAGGAGAGGTGAAGAACACTATTCTTTCAATACTGATCTTTACAATACGGATTAGAGTGCCAAGGATTTCAGCTCCTCCTTAGGCACACCATGTAAATAGTACTTACATCCACTTGTTACAAACAGATCAAAATAATCAGTGCCTATTTTAATTGATTTGCTTAAACAGGCTTATACTATTTGTACAAAAACATTTGATAAGGAGAGCAAGAAGACAAACTATTTTTTTCTCTTTCGAGGAAGAAAGTTGGGAAGGAAGAGAGTTCAGTAGCCAGTAATGGCCTGAGTGAACTTATCATTTGCTTTGACAGACAAGACCCCTGGCCACTCAGTAGTTTGTCCTACTGATGCTCAAGTGTTCAAAGATAAATGCAGTCAGTCCCTTCCTCTCTTTGCTTCCAGGGCCTGGTGCAAAATGATGAAGTTTAACAGGTAGAAAATGGACAGGTTTTCCATCATATCTTTTTCTATGTTCTCTGCCCCACCCACATGAGTATCCTTTCAAAAGTAGAACATTGAAGTGTGTTAGTAAATCATATGTATTTCCCCCTGCTTAACATTACAGCTTTGATTTCTACAGACATGGAAAACTGTATAAGGAATCTATATTTGAATTACTATTAAAGTTTGATGATTGGCTGTTTTTGCCTAGATGTTTGACTTACTTTAATTAAAGGATTAAAATATTCTAATTCTAAAGCATTTAACAATAGTATTGAAGAGATGCACGAATGATAATAACTTGAGAAGTAGAATCATCTCCAAAATGCTCAAAAAAGCATGAAAAGGCTGACTTGTTTCTAATGGTGATCTCTTTCCTTCTCATCTTTACTCCCATAATAAATTCTTCAGCAAAGCAGACTTACTACACAACAGATTCTGATCTGTTTCACATATTAGGGTACTGGCACTTTAAAAATATGAAGTTATTATCTCTCCTCTTAAAAACAATCCCAGCCTCACCAACAGGAAATATGTTTGTTACTTTCTTTCTGTGAAAGAATGGATAAGCACAGTAGAGTCAAGGGGACTAAGAGAAAACAGTGTAGTTTCAAATGAAGAAATATGTAATCTAGTAGATATCTGGGTTGCTTATTACATGAAACTGATTGATACAAAGCTTCTGAAAATAAGATAATTTTTATTCTCAGTGAAGAAAATGTGTGACATATAAATGAATATGATACATATCTGATTGAATTATATTTCTAGAGAATCATAATGCACTCTGCTTATGGTATCATAATGTAATGGTATATGACTAAACTTGTATAAATTATAACCCTTAAATAGAATCTTCATTTTAGGAATTGTAAAAAAGAGAACATATCAAATAAAATATTTCCCCTAATTATTTTATCATCATCATCACCTAGTTAGTTTCCTTACAATATTGAACTAATGCCAGCTTCCTAACAAATATGTATGTGAGTTTAGGTTGGTTATTAAATTTTGTAAATTGGCTCGATCATAACCTATGTCATGAAACATCACAGACATCTGTCACTTTGTGTCAGCACTTTACTGAAACTCAGAAAAGTCTCATGGACTAAGCCGCAGCTGCACAATTCTGTACATTTTTTAGACCTCAGTTTTTAACAGATTTTGAGATATGTAAACATATAAAACAAGCAATAAACAAGCAGCTGTTAAATTTTGTCATTGTTGATGGTTTGTACTTGTTATATAGATAAAAAATGGAAATTTTAATTCTTCAAGTTAAGTTTTTTGCGTGTTTGTAATAATAAATGCTCTGTAGTCTCCCTATGTCATTCAGCTCCTGGAATCCCATGTATTGCAGGAGAAGCTTTTGGGGTTAAATTATGAAAATAAATAGATATTATGCATGTCTAAAATTTCAAAGAACAAAAGTTTTCTATTTTCTTTTTCTGAGTTGATCTCAACCAAAAGAACTGTTAAATGATTGCTGATGTGGAGAAGGTTGAAAGCTGACCAATAATTTGGAGTCAAAAAGAACAAAATCATAAAAAGTATTGAATAAATAAAAAGCCTAATCTACTTGAAAATCCAATATTAGAATACTGCCACAGAGTGACCCCTTATTAAAATACTGTTTGCCAGTTTTTAGTTTATCTGTCACTCAACACCAATGTGCTCACAGAATCTTTCATAGTTAACTTACATGAGGTTTTGCAATTATTTTCTGCAACATAGTCAAGAGATATTTCATAAAATAAAGAAATGTAAGTGGAAATATATGTATACCTTGTATTTCAGACTAGTTTAAATCTGGCATGATTAAACACTTACATTTACCTAAAATATCTTGGGATATATACAGCACTAGGTTAATTTGGTAAATATTGAGATAACTCATTTTTGTTTCTTCAACTTCAAGATACTTTTAAGACATTCATCATAGCTATTTTATTTGAAAAGTAAACTGCTCTCATTAAGTAACATGTGATCATTCTCTTCTATGACTCAGCATAGTATATAAATTCGTTGTTTGGAAAATAAACACTACTTGGTAAAATTGACACTTGCTAATTTTACATATATTTCTACATTTCATTCGCTTACTTCTTCCAACATGGTTTTCTTGGCCTTTAATTGTCTTTTAACCAATACTTCAAAGTTCAGGAATGTCATAATCTATACATGCATTTTTCCTGATTAGACATATGTATGGACAAACTAAGTATACATGAGTGAACTTGAAAGCCAATAAAATTAAACTTAGACACGACTTTCTGCTGTGACTACGTATATCCTCTTTCTAACCACCACCTTAGTCTCTGTACATCTCTGAAATCTAACCTCAGCCATCATAAAAAGGCTGAAATCATTTGGGATTTTCATTTTTTATCAGGTTTCCCCGGACTAATGAATGTCTAGATAATGAAACTCATATGCCATTTACATAATTTCTTTCTTTTCCACCTCCCTTTCAAGCTTGTTAAAAAAACACGAAAGCTGCCATTCATCCCCTCCTAAAATATATCTCCTGGGCAGGAATTTATTTTGCAGTTAAGAATAAGTTTCAGGCTTTTTGCCTCTCTGTATTTTTGTGGTTAGATGAAAAGTGATATTCTTTCGGTAGTAATGTCCACTATCATTTGTAAGTATCGGTCTCCTAAATTATTAGTATAAATAAAACACTTTGTTTTACAGCAATATGACACTGCACCCTTGAAGGTAAATTCATATTTCTATAATTAAATAAGGAGAAATAATTGACTTTATCAGCCCAATGGACTGTAATGGCATGAAGCACTTCAATCATATGGTATGTGCCTTCCCAATGTGTACTGTTCTGGCAAACTTCTGCTCATTGATTCACTGAATAAATATTTATTGGACAATTTCTATATTCCAGGTGCTATACTAGATGCTGGAAGGAATAACTTAATCATGCTCGTGCCACTCAAATCTACACTGCCTCTGTGTCTATCTGATTAGAACTTAGGGTCACAGGATCACCTAAGAGGTAAAGCCTCTTTATTATGTGATTTAAGTGCACTTTTGAAAAAAAGTAGGTAGTTTTGTCTTATACTCAATGAGTTGACCCATGGGATAATCCAATTCTATGGCATAGAGAGGTTTTAGTATAGTCTATTTATCTTTCCCAAAATTTAGATTAGTAGAACCATCATGAATTACATAAGCACTCTCAGCAGATTTTGTCTCCAAATTCAATTTGACATGCTCATTTAAAATGATTAGTCCTGATGACATAGGCTGGTGTATATATCAATCTGATAAGACATATTGCACCTACCGAAATTAATTCTTTACCAAATGACCACTAAACACACACACAAATATGCAGTTACTACAAGAAGTATAAATAAATCTCAAGATTTTAAAAAACTAGAAAAGCAGTACAAGAAACTGCAAATGAAAATCTTTGCAATAAAAAGTTACTGGGTTTACAAAATGAATGCACCAAAGAATACGACAAGCTTTGTGCAGGCGTAAACTACAGGATTACTATGTTTGGTGGGGAGACATTTCTAAGAAGCGCAATTCCCAAAACTTAATGTAGTGATCTACTTGTGCACAAATATATCAGGCTTAGCTATTGAGGTTTGTACTCATGTGGACTGTAGGAAAAACATTTTAGTAATAAATATTTAGATGGAGCCACTTTGGGGAGCAGGCAGAAGAGCTGTGAAGGGTCAATGTTATTAATTTTCTTATATAAATAGGCCAAACAATGGAAACTATTCACTGACTCTTCAAAATATTTATTTGTTTTGGAATCAGTATTGGAATGTAATGAGTCAAAGACTGGGGAACACTTTTGGTGAAAAATCAAGGGAAATTATATATTCAGAGTACCTATAGTTAGTGCTCAAATCTGTCCTTACATAGCATTCTGAAAAACCACTTCACAACTCCCATAGGTCAGTTTTATGAATCCCTTAGGCTCGTAGAAATGTAACATATATTCAAAAGAAAGAATAATTAGCAATTTGGGTAGTCACAAACTCCATATTTCAAACAAACGGAATTGGTTCTTATTCAGATAAAAAGTAAATCTAATTATCAATCCAACTAAACTTAAAGTTTGTTAAGTTAGGAGTTAATTTGCTATATTGAGCAATATTTGAATAACAGTATTGATGAATATTATAAACACATTATACTTTTTAACTGTAATTAAACTTCTTTTAATGTAAGGAGGAAAAAAAGTGACAGAAAGTGAGAGAGGCCATGAAAGAGAACACAGCAATGTCTTTGAATAAAAACAAACTGCTATCCCTTGTCTTCAATGATATATGTGGTAAAATTCCTCATGTATTCAGTGTACTGGAATATTAACTATCCCCGTTCCCCAATAGACCAAGATCATTTATGAAAAATGTTTTCATCACATAGTTAATCACATATTCAGCTACAAATGGCAGACTCAACAAAAACACTAGACTGTTATTAATATATTTTCCTTTGTTTGTGTTTCACTACTTTTGGCACATAGGGATTTTCTATGCTTCTAAGACCATTTAGCTTTATACCAAAAATTTCACTTCAATGCATAAACAGTGGCATGCCAGAGATGCCTAAATTCACAGTAAGGTTTAGCGATATTTGTTACCAAAAGCTGTGCACATGCAAGTTAAGTGTTTTCTTTCATGCTTCTGTCTGTATTATTTCATTAGATAATGAGATAGGCTGCCCTTTCTGTCCATCATTAGAGCAGCTGGAGACAGCATTTGCTACCTGGCAAAACTTTCGAAGAAGGATCTTTCTTAACAGCAGGTAAACCCAAGGATCCAAGATCTGGTTCAATGAAGCCAGGCGAACAGCTATTAAGAAGAAATTGCATTCTTTCGGCTTCCCTGTATGTGTCTTGCAGTGCTCAACTGATGTCTGATTGAAGATCATTTTCAACATCATTATCTAAGAAAGGGGAACAAATAATTGTTTCAAGGATTAATAAGGTCATATGCATCTCCTCTACACTGTACATTGCACACAGTCGGTTCTCAATAAATTGGTTGTTGGATTGAAATTATTAATTCAAGCAACATTTATACTCGGATAACACAGTCCTGAATTATACAAGACATTTGTAGGTATTTCCCCACATTTTTGGCTATTAAACACGACGTAGCTTTTTAAAACATGCATGTCTTCAGGCTGTTGATTCTTGGAATTTAAGAAGCTTGAAAACAACACATCTCAAAATAAGCCAAAGTCATGTCTTGTTGCAGAAAACACCACAAGTTCACCCAAATGAGAGCCAACACTTCAGCAATAACAAAAACATGTTACTCTTAAATTTTCAGTAGTTCTAATTTAAAAAATACTGCATAAAAAGTAGAAGCAAGAAAGGAGGAAATGATAATATTGTTGTTATTATTATTATTATTATTATTGCCACTAGCATTTTCAGAATCCTTACTATCTATTGGATATGGTGTCAAGTCCTTCATACGTATTTAATACACATCATAACACAGGTAGTATTACCACTTCCTTCTTACATTTGCAGAACCCAAGACTGAGTGAGGTGAAATGGATGAGCCAGACTAACATCATATGATGTACAGCATTTTACTTTTCTTTGCCCCCACCCAATATATACTACACAATGTAAACTCCATGATTGCAGGAATTTGGGGCTATTTTTTTCCCCAAGTGCCTAGATCAATGTGTAGCACATAGCAGATGTTCAATAAGTATTTGTGAGATAACAAATTTTTATATTTGAAGAAATATATAATACAACATACAAGTGACGGTATATGAGTTACATAATATGTATTTATATTTGAATGAAAAAGATGCTCTTATGCATATGAAAAATGTTCAAAATTATTAATCATCAGAAAACATTCAAATTACAACAAATGCAAAGCAATTTTATACTCTCTAGATTGATCAAAATGAAGAAATGTGACTATACTGTTCCTGAGGATGTGGAATAAGGTGAGGACTCTTTTACACACTGCTAGTGGGTGTGTAAACCGGAACAACCATCTTAGAAAACAAATTGGCATGCCAGGCGCAGTGGCTCACTTCTGTAATCCCAGGACTTTGGGAGGCAGAAGCAGGTGCATCACCTGAGGTCGGGAGTTCGAGACCAGCCTGACCAACTCGGAGAAACCCTGTCTCTACTAAAAATACAAAATTAGCTGGTCGTAGTGGTGTATGTCTGTAATCCCAGTTACTCGGGAGGCTGAGGCAGGAGAATCGCTTGAACCCGGGAGGTGGAGGTTGCAGTGAGCCAAGATTGTGCCATTGTACTCCAGCCTGGGCAACAAGAGCGAAACTCCATCTCAAAAAAAAAAAAAAAGAAAAAAGAAAAAAAAGAAAAGAAAAAAGAAAGAAAACAAATTGGCACTATTTAACCTGCTACTTCCCAGAGGTACAACTCCTAGGAGTATACTATCCAGAATTCTTGCACCAAGAGTTGTGTATATGACTGTTTCATAACAGCATTGTTCATAACAGCAAAAAAAGCAGGAACAACTCAAACGTGGGTTCACATTCCCAAGCAAAGAAATTAGCTGACTTTGTCACTGGCTCCTAAGTTTCCCATTCTAGGCCTATACAGCTATTGAGTACTTGACATATAGCCAAAGCACATTGAAATGTTAGAATATGTTGATTACACAATGGACTAATAATATTTCCATATGTTGTGTTAAAAATATATTATTCAAATTAATGTCACTTATTTGTCTTGACTTTTTAAAAATGCAGTTACTAGAAAACTTTAAATTACATGTGGCTTGTGTTTTTTTTGCTCACGGTACATTTCTATTGAACCTAATATCTCTCTCGAGGCTTACACTTATCTATATGTTCTGCCCTCAGGTCACATCACTTAAATTGAATTCAACATTCCTGAGCAGCCAAAACATCCCTAACCACTTAACCACAACTCCAATGAAAGCATTTTGTTACACTTACCCTGGCTCAATATTTCAGAGTCTGAGAACTCTTCTTTTCCTCATCCTCTGCAATGCCTTTTGCTCTTGCTTCACTCTCATCCTTGTTCAGATCTTCCTCTCATTTGAATTATGGTTGTAACAGACACCCAGATGGTACATGTACGGACTGAATGTTTATATGTGGAAGCCCCAACCCTTTATTGTGATGGTATTAGCAGGTGAGGCCTATGGGAGGTAATTAGGTTTAGATAAGGTCATGAAGGTGGAGCTCCTATGATGGGATTATTATCCTTATAAGAAGAGGGTGAAGAACCCACAGGTAACTCCTTCAGCCATATGGGGCACAGCAAGAAGACAGCAGTCTACAAGCCAGGAAAAGGGTCTTCACCAGAAACTGAATCTGGGGGCATCTTGATCTTAGAATCTTCAGCTTTCTGAACTGTGAGAAATAAATGTCCGCTGTTTAAGCCATCAAGTTTACAGCTTTGTCATGGCAGCCCAAGCAGACTAAGATGGTGTATACAGATATCTGCCCATCACAGGTGCAGCTTCCAATCCCAGCTGTGATCAAATCCTCTCTAACTAGAAAATCATCAATGTCTTCCCATTGTCCATTGAACAGAAATTTAACTCTGGTGTTCAAAGCCCTCTACAATACTGTCCAAACTATTCTTACTAGTTTTGTCTCCCACTAACTGCCTACACAGACTCCAAACTCTAGCTATAGTCCATTGGTCTAGAATATCTCTTTATTCTTTCTTCCTTCTTGGCCTTTATTCTTTCTGTTTTCTACTTCTGGAACACTTTTAATCCTAGTATTCATTTCTACTTCTGAGATTTCCATGTCTTTCAGGACCATCTGAGTCTTTCCTGATTACTACAAACCACTGTCCTCTGAAGGCCTACAATTATGTGTGTGTGTGTGTGTGTGTGTGTGTGTGTGTGTGTGTGTGTGTGTGTGTGAGAGAGAGAGAGAGAGAGAGAGAGAGATAAACACATATTTGTAGTAGATAAACAGATAAACAGTACTAGCAGGCATCCACATGTCCCTCAAAAACTTGGACGTATGCGGGAAGAAAAGGTGGGTCTCTATGATTTAAAGTGGACATAACATCAACACGTAGGAACCTGGCTCCAAGGTTACTGAACTTGACTACAAGCAATTGAACGAAGTACTGACATATCTGAAATTGATTTGCTTTGGGAAAAAGGACACTTAACCATCAGCAAGAAATTGTAAACTAGAAATTAATTGTTATATACTAGCAAGAAATTATAAACACATACATCTACTCTTGTTGGCAAAATGGATTACTATTGTGAGTTAAAAGATGTAATTGGCTATATTAGTTTGAAGTTAGTAAATATTTGATTCTTTTAATTCCCCATCTTCTGCGTATTTTTCCACCAAGCTGATAATGACTGGTCCTAGTATTGATAAGTCAACAGGAAAAGAGAGCTGAGTCACAGAATTTCTGGTACTGCCAATTCTGCTCATGTATACTCAATTCTATTTCAAAGATACAAGTATATAACAAAAAAGCAGGTAGAGCAGGTTAAGCAGACAGACAGAAAGAGAGGAAATAATACACCAAAATTCTTACAAGGCTGTGTGACATTGGTCTCCAGCCATTTCCCTTTTGTCTTATTTAGTCAGTTTTTATTCTTAAACGAATCCCTGGCAAAGGGGATGGGAATTTCCAGTTTTGTCTTATAAGGCAAACTCATGCTCTGGGGCTTGACTCATGTTTTGTTTTTTGAGATAGTGTCTCACTCTATCACCAAGGCTAGAGTGCAGTGGTGCAATCATAGCTCACTGTAGTCCTGAACTCCTGGGCTCAAATGATCCTCCTGACTCAGCCTCCCGAGATGCTAGGATTACAAGTATATGCCACCACACTCAACTAATATTTTTATTTTTTATAGAGATGGGGTCTCACTATGTTAACTACGTTGATTTCAAACTCCTGGCTTCATGCAATCCTCCTGTGGAATTTCTTTTACAGGAATTTTTCCAAATGATTTATCCAATAAAAGCAAATAGTAGCTATACAATAAATAAGTGTTCAGAGGAGCATTATATATACTAGCAAGAAATTGTAAACACATACATCTCCAACATCAGGTGTAAAGCTTAATAAAACAACAATTCAAAAATAGTATATATAAGTATTAAGTGAAAAAAAACAGAATAGACGATACTTTTATATACAAAGTTTTGTTGTTATATTATTTAAAATATGCAGACTTGTGGAAGGCAATGGAATTATTGTTATTTAACAATAATTTACTTTTAAACAATATAATTTAATTTTAAAATTGTATGTACACAGGCCAGGTGGCTCACGCCTGTAATCCCAGCACTTTGGGAGGTCGAGGTGGATGGATCCCCTGAACCCAGGAGTTCGAGACCAGCCTGGGCAACGTGGTGAAACCCTGTCTCTACTAAAAACACAAATATTAGCCGGGCATGATGGTGTGTGCCTGTAATCCCAGCTACTTGGGAGGCTGAGGCAGGAGAATTACTTGAATCCAGCAGGCGGATGTTGCAGTGAGCCAAGATTGTGCCACTGCACTCCAGCCTGGGCGACAGAGTGAGACTCGGGCTCAAAAAAAAAAAAATTTTGTATGTATATAAAAATGTTTCGGCCGGGCGCGGTGGCTCATGCCTGTAATCCCAGCACTTTGGGAGGCCGAGGCGGGCGGATCACAAGGTCAGCAGATCGAGATCATCCTGGCTAACACGGTGGAACCCCGTCTCTGCTAAAAATACAAAAAATTAGCCGGGCGTGGTAACCAGTGCCTGTAGTCCCAGCTACTCGGAGGCTGAGACAGGAGAATGGCGTGAACCCGGGAGGCGGAGCTTGCAGTGAGCCGAGATCACGCCACTGCACTCCAGCCTGGGCCACAGAGCAAGACTCCATCTCAAAAAAAAAAGCAAATAAATAAAACATTTCAAATGATGTTAATGAAAGTCTTTTATTTAAAGAAAGCAGATGATTATTCCCTTCTTTGATAAATATGGACTATTATACACCGAATTTACTTAAAATAAATATATTTACATTAATATATTCTGATGCTGCCTGGGTTATCATCCTATGAGCTGAATACTACCTCCCATTACAGTAGGCAGAATAATGCGCCTCCCGCCACACACACAGATATCCATTTCTCGGTCCCTGGAATCTGTGAATACATTACGACACAAGACAAAAAGGACTCTGCAGATGTGATTAAAGTAAAGGATCCAGACGTGGGGAGATAATCCTGGATTATCTGGGAGGACCCAATGTAAAAACAAGGGTCCTAAAAATCAGAGAACTTTTCCCAGCTCTGGCCAGAGGGAGACATGACTATAGAAGAATGGTCGGAGATAGACAGTGTCTCCAGCTTTGAAGGTGGAGGAAGGGATGCAGGAGGTAAGGAATGAGGATGGCCTCCTGAAAGGCAAGGAAACACTTCTCCCTCAGAGCCTCAAAAGGTAATGACTTCCAGCCTACAGAACAGTTAGAGAAATCTGTGTTGCTGACACACGAGCATGAAAAAATGCTCGTCATCACTGGCCATCAGAGAAATGCAAATCAAAACCACAATGAGATACCATCTCACACCAGTTAGAATGGCGATCATTAAAAAGTCAGGAAACAACAGGTGCTGGAGAGGATGTGGAGAAATAGGAACACTTTCACACTGTTGGTGGGACTGTAAACTAGTTCAACCATTGTGGAAAACAGTATGGCGATTCCTCAAGGATCTAGAACTAGAAACACCATATGATCCAGCCATTGCATTACTGGGTATATACCCAAAGGATTATAAATCATGCTGCTATAAAGACACATGCACACGTATGTTTATTGTGGCACTATTCATTATAGCAAAGACTTGGAATCAACTCAAATGTCCGTCAGTGACAGACTGGATTAAGAAAATGTGGCACATATACACCATGGAATACTATGCAGCCATAAAAATGGATGAGTTCGTGTCCTTTGTAGGGACATGGATGCAGCTGGAAACCATCATTCTCAGCAAACTATCGCAAGAACAGAAAAACAAACACCGTGTGTTCTCACTCATAGGTGGGAATTGAACAATGAGATCACTTGGACATGGGAAGGGGAACATCACACACCAGGGCCTATTATGGGGAGGGGGGAGTGGGGAGGGATGGCATTGGGAATTATAGCTGATGTAAATGACGAGTTGATGGGTGCTGACGAGTTAATGGGTGCAGCACACCAACATGGCACATGTATACATATGTAACAAACCTGCACGTTGTGCACATGTACCCTAGAACTTAAAGTATAATAAAAAAAAAAGAGAGAGAGAGAGAAATATGTGTTGCTCTTAAGGCACTGATATGGTTTAGCTCTGTGTCCCCACCCAAATCTCATGTCCAATTCTAATCCTCAGTGTTGGAGAAGGGGCCTGTTGGGAGGTGACTGGATCATGGGGGAAGACTTCCCCCTTACTGTTCTTATGATAGTGAGTGACTTCTCATGAGACTTGCTTGTTGAAAAGTGCATAGCACTTTCCTCTCTGCTCTCTCTTCTGCTCCGCCATGTGAAGGTGTGTCTGCTTCCTCTTTGCCTTCCACCATGATCACAGGTTTCTTGAGGCCTCCCCAGCTATGCTTCCTATACAGCCAGTAGAACCATGTGCTTTTGAGACAGTCTTGCTCTGTTCCCCAGGCTGGAGTGCAGTGGTGCAATCTTGGCTCACTGCAACCTTCACTTCCCGGGTTCAAGTTATTCTTGTGCCTCAGACTCCCAAGTAGCTGGGATCACAGGCACGTGCCACCAGGCCTGGCTAATTTATGTATTTTAGTAGAGACGGGGTTTTGCCATATTGGCCAGGCTGGTCTCAAACTCCTGGGCTCAGGGAATCCACCCATCTCGAACTTCCAAAGTGCTGGGATTACAGGCATGAGCCACCACCGCCTGGCCCCAGGTAGTTCTTTACAGCAAGTCTCAGGTGGACTAATATAGCCACCAAGCTTACAATAATTTGTTACAGCAGCAGTAGAAAACAAATATACCCACATACTGAGCTCTCAACCAATGTTAAGAGGAATGGAAGGAATGAGTTTGAAAACGATTTTCTCATTCTCATAGCTAAAATAGCCTAGGAAGCTTGTTTAAATATTTTACTTTCTTAGGAAACTTAAAAACAAAAGAATAAAGTAAAAGTAAACTTCATTCTAACTCCTGTCCAAATTATCTCAGTTTCTAACTTTACAACATGCAAAACCGAATGCCTGTTATTCTAGCATCAGTTAGATGTTACTATGTTTGACTAAAACGTATACAATTAATATTTTCAACTCAGTTGGCTTTATGAAAAAAAAAGCTTATTAATCCCTTTCTCTCCTTTTTATAAACTATTAGAAAAGTTTTGCTTCTCTTTTTCAGTCCTTTACCCCACCCAATAGTTAAATATATTTGACCACTTGCCATCCTCTAGAAAGTGTTCTGGGCCTGGTCTAGAATTATCTAAAAACTCACTTAAATTATGTTTTTATATTCTTTATAAAATAAAGAATTGGATTTCTCTAACTTTTTATGATCAGGAAAATTCACAAAATTAATTATTAAAATGATACTTCAGTCATTTTACACAGTCTTCCTTGATTATTTGAAAAATAATTTTTGTGAGGTTAATAATTTAAAATTATTGTTATGAGGCAAATATAGGTTTCATATGCCTTACATTGTTTAGTACACTAAAATTTCCTATTGAGAATGCAATGATTATGAAATTATAAAAACAAACTCTATAAGCAGTAGTTGGCACATGAGGAGAGACACTCTAGCTTTTCCCAGAAATCACGAGATGTGCAATACAGAGACAATCGGAATTAGAAAGAGTGAGCATGCTACTGCCATTTCCAAATGGCAGCAGAGATGAAAGTGAGGCTCCAAATTCTTCATCCAATTTTGAACATAAATTCAAATTAGCATCCATCTGTTGAGTCTTTATATTTAAGCAGCTACACTGTGATTATAAGTTTTGTGTATGTGTTTGCAAATATTTTTCAGACTGTTTAGACTTTGAGAGAAAACCTTAGGCATGAATATGTAGATTTCTGGTAGAATTAATTATTCCTATTAGTCCAGTTCTATCATACAAGGGAGAGGAGACGAAGAAAAAGCAGGATGCTCAGCTAACAGAGAGGCTCTTTACTGGTTTTAGCAAACACACATATACCCTGCACTATTTCTCCTTTCAAACAGCGTCATATAACAAATGATCTGGTCAAGGGAGTGGTGAGGCCAATTCTAGCTGAACAGAGCTGCAGCTCTTCTGTCAGCTCCTTCCCTGGGTTCCATGTGACTCTCCCAGGCCCCCTAGCAGAGCTCTCCCTTGGTTATCAGCAGGAATACAGAGAGCTATTTATGCACTTGAGATAACTAGGAACACAACTACATCAGTGACCTCTAAATTCGCCATCCCTGCCTACTGTCAAGTACAATTACCTTGTTCCATCCTAAAGGAAAAAAATGATTTACCCTTTCCCCGGTGATAAAGTTCTTTTAAGTGTTCAAAGCATTAATCAGGAAGGCTGTTTTAATATTCTATCCTTGGATTTTATTCTATTACAGCAGGATTTATAATCACACACTTAAAAATCTTTTAGTACTTCATAGCTTAAAAGTGCCTTGGGTTGTAGGCTGCGCATATCTATGAAAGATGATAAATGAAGAAACCCAGAAAAATTCATTTCTGGGGGAGGAAATAAATTGGTTAGCTGCCCTTAGGCTCAATTCTGGGGTGTTTCTGCATTTGCAGTTTATTCCTAATGCAAGTGTTTAAGCCAATTTTTATCTGTGATGTTTTGTTTTCCATAATTCTCTGTTGTTAGGCTATGGGAGAATAACCTGCTCGACTGGAAATTCCCCCCTATAATTTGATAAGTGTATTTCATCATAATACACTAAAATGAGTCTAGGCCCTTTAAACTAGTTAATTACATAATTTGAAGGATTTGCATGGGAAGAAACTTCACTGTGGATTAAGAAACAATTGTAATCTCTACAGTCTAGTTACACCTGTTCTCCAGTTGTCACGTCATCTCTGGATCCTAGACTGCTGTTTCAAAAGCTTTCCCCACCTTATTTAAACTGAAAACATTACAAATAAACGGCTCATAAACATTAAAAGAAATTACTGGAATTTGTGCCATTTCATCTTTACTACTATGTCATTTTATAAGATTCTTTAAAACAACAATGGATTAAGAATCAAGTAAATTATATTGCTGGTTCTGCCATCATTTACAACTTTAGAGAAGTCATTTATCTCTGAACTTTATTAAATTTACTAGTAAGCAGTGGGACTGGACTGGATGGCCTCTGCATACACTTCTACAGTTTTTTTTTTCTGATGATTTTTGGGGCAAAGCTGGAAAATGAAAGGATTTCATTTGGCAAAGAATTAAAACCTACAGGAAATAGGTGTGAAACAAAAGTCAAACTCCTCTTCAAAAAAACTCCAAGGGGTAAATGGAGGAAAGAGAAAAATTACAAAGTTAGAAGACAGTGTATGAGAACAAGGGACTAGATTCTTGAAGCTTTGGTGTATGTCAGCAGAGTGTGTGTGTGTGTGTGTGTGTGTGTGTGTGTGTGTGTGTGTGTGTGTGTGTGTGTAGTGGGGTGGGGGTATTTTTATTAAAAGAAATAGCAGATTCTGGCAAACATACGGACCAAGAGTTAAAGAACTTCCATAAGTCTGACTGAGTTCTGCTTCTAGTTTGGAGACTAGTTACCTAATTTTGTTTCTTAACTTCTTCCTTCTCTAAAATACGATTCACACACACTTACTGTGTATTGTCTCCATCCAGTAGAGCAGTTGCAAAAATTAAAATGTGATAAGAATAATGAATACTTTCAATTTACATAGCATACCTCTTCCCATGCCTCAGGCACTCACACTATTGCATATGCTTCCAGAACAAAATGCCTTGACATTCACAAACAGCACAGAAAATGCTTAGGGGAATACTGCAAGGAAATAAATATATTATGTCTATTTTCCTTGAATTTCTAGCTAATAAAGTAGTTCTAGAAAACTCACCTCAAATTTGCACTTTAAAAATGTTAAGTAATGCAGAATCATTATTCAGTTACTGGATATGGAAAATCGAAATTATAAATAAGCCAGCAGCCTGCTACCACATTATTTGCTACATAAGAATTTCCCTTTCAATTAGTATAAATTGTAAATTCTATATGACTTGGCTCAGTATAGCTCAAGACATATGTCTAGATAAATGTTTATCTTTCTATTAGAACAGTCACAGAATGTCAATATCTAAGTAAGTATTCAAATTCTGGCTGAAAGGGGAAGGCAAAATCTATTCTATAGAAGGATTCATTTCTTGGATTATAGATGATGAATTAGCTGGGTGGCACACAAGTAAGAAGAGTTATCTTTACTATATTTCAAACACCTATATCTCAGGTGTCAAAAGAAAGTCTAGATAATATGTCATTGTCAAGGCTTAAAGTACATTAATCCTTAAAAATGCTTAGATTTAAGAGATTTTTCCTCCGAAAATATAGTTTCATTTAAACCCCAAATGTTCAATTGTACTCTCATTCATTCAGAGAACCAGAGTATTAGTGACAATTAGAAACAGTTAAATATTTAAAGGAAAAAAATCAGAGATGTTAATTACTTTTGTGCAGAGATAATCACTTCAATATAAAAATATAAAATTAGAAAAACTTAGATGGCTGACAACAGAGCACTGTTTAACTGTGGACCATTCTTCATATGCATAATTTATAGGTATTCTAATGCTGACATTTAAAATCATTCTGTTGAATATCAGTAATACGAAGAATATTTAGTAACATGAAGAAATGTGCAGAATGTGAAAAGTGAAAATAAATGTTGCACAGAATGTGAAAAGTGAAAATAAATGTTGCACAGTATAATCCAAATTTTAAAAAATAACTGTGCTTATTTAAAGTAAAATATACTAGAAGTAGTTTTCTCTGGGTGAAATTAGGGCAATATCTATTTTCTCCTCTGTATTTTTTCCCAAATTCTTTACAATACACATGCTATTTTTTACACTTTAAAAAGCATTAAATTTAGAGTAAACAATCATCTATCCATGTGTTGGTAAAGTGTTAGTGTTGCAATCCTAGAACTATAATGTGGTCACTTTAAGTTGAATTCTTAAGAGGTCAATGTGTGCATAATTCAACAGAAGGTGAGCAGTCTGACACTCTGTAATTGATCAAAACATTCAGCTTCATCAACAAATTAATTATAGCTTACTAAATTTAGTGATAAATTATTGGCCTCAGTGATGGACTTCATGGACAATACAGCCATGGCATACAAAAGAATCCCTTCCTATGCCACAGTCAGTAGACAATGCAGAGTAATGAATATGGTTCTAATCTGATATGATAAATTATTATTAAACTTTGCAGTATGTCAAAATGACACTGCCTTTTAAATCTATGAAGACTTCATCTCATAGGAGAATCCAAAATAGATGCATCTTATATTCGGGATGGACATCAGGTGAATATGAGCAGATTGGGGTGTCCTTAAATGTATGATATCCAATCCTAATTCATTCTCTAGTCAGTGCTCTCTCTCTCTCTCATACACACACACACAAACACACATATACACAAGGCACACACACACACACACACACACATACACACACAAACGAACAGAATCCGTGTAGGAGGCCTCCCACCTTCTTGTCACCAACTTCAGCATCTGCAGCCATCCATTCTTTCCTTCCTCTTATTTGACTGGAAAAGGTGCCCTGTCTATCTAAGGCACACCCTCTATCTATCTTCTGGATCCTATCCATCCTGAATTTTAGAGACCGTATACTCTCAGGTTTTCCCTTTCTCTTTTATAGTTAACTTCTCCCACTTTTGGCATTTCCTCATTCACATTTTAACATGTCCAGATTTTTGCCACCTTGAGAAAATAAAACCGCTGTGGAATTCTCACCTACCTACATATAGACTGCCCCAGAAGTTACAGCCATATTCCCCAAAAGGGGTGTCTACCATCTTTATCTTTAAACTTATTCCAAAACCTGCTACAGCCTGATCTCTGTGTTCACAAATCCTCAGACAGGGCTGTTCCCAAGACCACCAACAAGGTTGCAGAATCAACACCACAGTCTTACTTGTCTGTAACGTCAGACCTAATTGAATGTAGCTGTCTCTTGAAACATTCTCTTTTCTAATATTTGGGTCACCATTTGTTCTGATTTTATTACTAATTTTCCTGCTACCTTTCTGGGTATTCCTCTGCAGTCCCCTTTATATGCTCCTGTTTCTCTCTCTCTCAAAATATGTTAGCATTTATGAATTGCATCTTAGGGAGCCTCATCTTCTTACTGTGGATAAACTGACTAGGTGAGGTCTTTCATCTCAATGGCTTCAAAACCCATTTATGTGCTATAGGCCATACCTTTTCTCTGAGTTCCAAATGGATTAGTTTAGCTGCTATTGCATGGCTTTATTTAAATGTCTTACATCAAATTCAACATTTTCAAAATGGAAATTCTTATCTTTTTCCTCAAAGGTGTTTCTACATTAATCTTCCCTATCACAGTAAATCCTCATCTCTAAAATAGAAACCTGGGAGTTATCCTTGATTCATTTGTGTGTATCTTTCTCTACTTCTCTGTCTGTCTCCACCTTCCACCACATTCACGATATTCCTCACATCCAATCAATCACGAAGTCTCCAATTAACCTCTTACTTTTTTTTTAAATCTATCACTTCTCTCATTTACACCCCCAATTGACCATAAACTGAGGCCTCCATCATCTCTTGTCTGAACTATCATAACCATCTATGATATGATTTGTTGGCCTCCATCTGGCCTGGCCCATGCTGCTGCTTACAAAAGATGCTTGTAAAATGAAATTTTAATCTTCTTATTCCACTTTAAAAAGTCCTTAATTTATACACATTGCCTTGAATATAAAGTCCAAACACTTAAACTCAAGGCTCCTCTTTACTTGGTGAGTACCTGCTGTGTTCTCTAGCCTAAGTTCTCACCATTTCTTACCCTCATGCATCAATAATCCAATTACCTTGAACTTCTTGTAGGTCTTTAAAAGTGACAGTTCTTTCTTGCTTTTGAGGCTTTACGAATGTGGATCTCTGAAAGTCTTAAAACTCTCATCCTCTTTTTCTTTACTTGAAAAATTCTGACGTATTTTGTGCACAGTCTTGAAACATCAATTTATTTGATATTTCCCTTGACAAAAGCAAGCCTTAATACAATCTTCATATGGATTCCCATAATTCTCTACTTCTCTACATTTTATCTTGCTGCTTGTTTTTAATTGTTGGTCTCTCTCAATAATCGAACATTGTTACAAGAGTAAGGATCAATTCTATCTTATATTTTAGGTATATTACAGCAAGGGCCAAGCCCAGCAGATTAATAAATAGTTTTTGAATTAACAACTAAGTGAATGAGAGCAAGGGTACTGTGCATCCTGCCTGTTTGGGGGTACAGATTCTAGAGTTTTCATCTAATGGACATATCTAACAACATTCAACCCTTTTCAAGACTCCAGGCCCTTCCTGCCTGCCTTCCTCCTTCCTTCCTTCCTTCCTTCTTCCTTCCTTCTTTTCTTCCTTTCTTCTTTCCTTCTTTCCTTCCTTCCTTTCTTCATTTCTTCCTTCCTTCCTGCCTTCCTTCCTGCCTTCCTTCCCTCCTTCCTTCCTTCCTTCCTTTCTTTTTTTCATTTCTTCTTGTTATTATAATTAGCCAGGATAACAGCTTCAAACTAGGTGCTAATGGACTATAAGCACATCTTCTTATCAGTCATGATTTTAAGTGGAATGTTCTGGTGTTCAGATGACAGCCAGTAGTAACCCTGAGGCTGGTAAGTTGGGGTTATAGAATGAAAGGAGAACCAAGTATTTAAAATAAAATATATTGAATCTATAAGAAGATATTTTATTAGCTATTTATCTAATAACATTTATTTAAGAATATAGCCCAAGAAAAAAAAGAAGATATTATGCATATTAACACAGTCTTTAATGAGGATACCATTAAATTTTTAATACTTAGTGTCAAAAGTCCTTTCATTACTGTAAAAGTGTTATATATGATTCTAGCACTCCTTGCTTATAGAAGTTTTGCCCAAAAATGTAAGACCATATCTTATACTTAACATCTGAAGAATAATAACAACAAAACAGCAACTAATGCTTATATTATACTTACTATAAGAGACTATGCATATCCGTGAGGTGAGTGGGTTGCAGGAATGTCTTCAATGCTGCTACTTGGTAGCCCCAAGAGGAGAGAAAGTCACCAGAAATATTTGGTTGCAACTTTTTCCCTTCACAAGAGTCAAGCAGCAAAATTGTGGGTGAAGCTCAGTTAACATGGCTCTCTTTGGAAAGGTTGAGGCATTGAAGGCCAAACTTCCTGTCATGATTAGGAAATCACAGACTGTTCTTAATGTTACAGAAAAAGCAATGCTATTTTGTGACACTTTCAGCTACTTGAGTTGTGAATCTGGCATTGTGTGATTACTCAGCCCTTGCTTATATTATAATAAATATTTAAAATATCCCTCAGAATCTGAGATAACACATCAGTAACAGTTTAATTTAGCACTTGCAAAATTCTCTGCCAGAGTTAGGCTTGTACTCAGTATTGGCATCAGGAACTTCCTAACATCATATTCATTCATTTTCCTTTTCCCAACACAAAACACACCCCTGGCTAAATTTACCAGCTTTCTTTACAGCTAACTCTCATCCTGTTGACTGTAAATAGGGACTGAGTAATACTCACAGTCCCTGACCTATATAAGTGCTATGTAAGTACTACTTCCTGTTTTGCTATTATTTGGATGTTATGTATTACAAACGGAAGCAACACATAGGTGGCAGCTGAAAACCAGCAAGTGCCGTGCGATATTCATATTACTCATTGTAAACTTTAGTTTCCAAAACTTATGAAAAAAATGTTTCTTTTCTTTTTCAGGAAATCAGACTTTAAAATCTGACTTAAATAATGGTTAGCACTTACAATTTTATACCAGGTTTGAAGGAAGTTTGAATAAGACACAATTTGTATTGTATGCGATGCAGGAAAATAGAAAATTATAATGTGTTCATCTTCTATGTTTAACCCCTTATGCTGCTTTTGTCTCATCTATTGATTTATTTGGATTAATACTGTATTATTACTAATATTATATTATTTAGATTAATACTATATTATTATTTACTTTGCTGTTGGACTTTGGTCATGGACATGGATGTTGGACATGGCTTCAAAAATATGTTACTATTATAATGTTTCTAAGAATAAATTAGATAGATGGTAAAAATGGACCCCCACCTTTCATTATTAATATCCCAATTTTGGATAACTTTTTCTCTATATTCTGGGTTGGTCCAACAGCAAAGTAAATAATAACAAGAAGGAAGCAAATACGAGGAAGAAACCTGTTTCTACCATGACTCAAATGCTTAACTCCTATGAGGATCACAGGCTCCCAAGCTCCTATAAAAAGATAAACAGATCCCAACTCCATTGACGCCCTCTGTCCTTAACATGTGAGCCCAATGAAAGCAATTCTTACTGCACTACTTGCCTTTCTAGGGAAGATCTTAAACAAGTAATAATAAAACAGTTCCTACAACTATCATAGGGAAAATGTTTTTGGTGAATTCACCTAAAATCCTATATTTGATGTAAGTTTCTTTTGTTATTATTATTTTTTTTAAGAGACCGGGTTTCCCTGTCACCCAGGCTGAAGTGCAGTAATGCCATCATAATTTACTCACTGTAGCCTCAAACTCCTGGGCTCAAGGGTTCCTCCCTAGTAGCTAGGACCACAGGCATGTGCCACCAAACCAGGTTAATGTTTTTCTTTTTAAAGTTTTGTAGAGACAGGTATCGCCCTACAATGCTCAGGCTGGTCTTGAACTCCTAGCCTCAAGTGATTCTCCTGCCTTGGCCTCCCAAAACACTGGAATTAAAAACAAAAGATTTTATGCCACTTCACCAAGCCGAAGTAGATATTTTCAAGAATGGTTTTGCAGGAATTGGCAAATAGATCTATTGAGACTTGGAACTATCCGGTTCCCCATCTCATTTAACCAGAACAGCTCTATTTTCATCTATTTCTCTAAAAAGATGTATTGACATAGTTCCGCCGGTTAAAACAACTGGAAAATCATCAGTCTAATGCAGCACTATCCAAAAGAAATGTAATTCAAGCCACAAATCTGCAGCACATGTATGCTTTTGCATTTTCTAGTAGCCAGATTTATTTTAAAAGTAAAAAGAAACATGTTGAATTTTAATTTATCTGATATAACTGAAATGTTACATCAGCATGTAGTGAATATAAAAATCATTAATGCAATATTTTACATTTTACCTTTTGTATTTAATCTTAAAACTCTGCTGTGTAGTTTACATTTAAAGTATCTCAATTTGTATTAATCACATTTTAAGAGGCAAATAACCATATGAGGCTAGTGGCTACTATGTTGTATAGATGAAACTTCAGTGCTTTATTCTTTTTGAGGGTTTCCCACCTTTATTCTATCAATTAAACTGCATAGGTATCATCAGTGCAGCGTCCACTATTGGTCACCTACCCAGTGTCCATTCTTCCATCTCCCCTGCTCATCGACATAGTTATTTTCATTGAATCCTATGTGCTTCAGGGCTGACCCCATCCCTAGCTACAGGAATGTGCTGGGGTTAGGGATAATCATGTGACCCCATACTAGCTAATGAGATCCAACAGTTTCCTCATTCTTAAAAGAAAGTCATAGAAAAACACAGTTTCTCTCTCCTGCTAGAAGTTAACCGGGAAGCACGTACTAGCATCTCTACTACCACTTGCAGAGAACAAGCTGTAGGATGAGGCCAATATTGTACTGCGAAAGAGAGATGCGGCAAACCTTGGTCCTAGAGGATGATGCTGAGCTTTGGGATTAACCAACTCTGAAGGCTGCCCTAACTTTGGATTTGTTATGTTTTTTTCCTCCCAAACCACTACATTACATCATCTCTAATAATGACTGAGGGCAACATAAATATAGTGAGACTCCTGAGCATCTTTTGCAGCATTATGTTTTTTCCTTTGTTTTTTATTTTTTACTATGTTTCCCTATTGTTGCTGAAATTCCTCCTGTTTGATTGTTATCCCCAGGGCACCTTTTCAAATATCCCTTTCATTTTTTCCGTCTTTAAACACCAGGCATTAGAGCAACTGTTTTCTTGTGCTCCTTCCCATTGCTTCCAATTAACTTCTCTCTTCCATTATAAAAACAATGTTGTCTCTCTTATAATTGCCTACCCTAAAGGTATGTTTAAATCTTCCCTAGAATTTTTATTACTAACAACAAAGTGGAAACAATAAAAGTACAGAATAGAGAAAAACATGTACTATTATCTTAAATACTAACAAATTTTACTGTATTAATAGTACCCATGATTCATTAAATTCAAGTTGGATTAATGGCTTTAGAATGAAAAAGATTTGAGTATGATTCACTCAACACTATTTATCATCTGTGGCCTTAAAGCTAGTTGTGTACTCAGCTAGTGAAAAAGTAAAATAAAATAAAATAAAAAACAGGAATTAATGTCACTTACATTTCAAGATTTATGTGAAGATTAAAAAACATCTAATATATGTAAAACTCTTAAAGCTAGGATTTATACCTTGATCTTCTTATTCCTAATCATCAGTGTCCTTTTCACTTAATTACACTTCCCTTCTTCATTCATTCCACAATCATTTATTGAGTGATTGCTTTGGGACAGGAAGATTTATTGACAAATAAGGCAAGATCTCTGCTTTTAAGCAGTTTATAATTTAAACTGAATCAGACAAATAGATATTAACAAGAGGGAGGCCATAAAGCTTAGTGGCTAATTACACAGGCAATAAAATCAGGCAGATCTGGATTTGACCCCAGGAAAGTTACTTAACATCTCAAAACCAGTTTCCTATTCTGAAAACAAAGATGACAGGATCTCCTCAAGTTGTCATCAATAGAACAAAATGAAATTATATCTGTGAAATACAATGTGCATGAATAATAAAATAAGCATTTGTCTGTTGAGGCCAATCATCCTCATTGTCGTAATTATAACTGCGCATAATTAAGTGTAAAAGTACGCACAGGCACTATGGAGTAAAGAGGAAGGGCATTTAAATCAGTTTGTATGGCCGGGTGTGGTGGCTCACACCTGTAATCCCAGTACTTTGGGAGGCCTGGGTGGGAAGATCACTTGAGGTCAGGAGTTCGAGACCAGCCTGGCCAACATGGTGAAACCCCATCTGTACTAAACATACAAAAAGTAGCTGGGTGTGGTGGCACACGCCTATAATCCCAGCTGCTCTGGAAGCTGAAACAGGAGAATCACTTGAACCTGGGAGGTGGAGGTTGCACTGAGCTGAGATCACGCCACTGCACTCCAGCCTGGGTGACAGAGTGAGACTCCATCTCAAATAAATAATAATAATAATAATGATAATAAAATAAATAAATAAATAAGTTTCTAGGTTCAGAGGAACTCCTGTCTCCCAAAACAGCAGATGCTTTGTAGGTATTTGAGACAAAGTCCATATTTCTGAGTGTGAAATTGAGTGAATCATTATAAGAGCTACAAACTGATTTTTATCACTGAAGGTAAGGATGCTAGGGTAGGGATGGAAAAAAATGGTACAGTGGTGAATGTGGCCGAATCCAAGATCTTGAGGATTAAGGAATCTGAAGCCTTTTAATCTGGGTGAGAGGCTACTACAGTAACATGCCTGAATTCCATGTTAGAGAGTCACCGTGGTCACACTGAGGTTCTCTAAGGCTCTTTCTCTTTTCCATGATTACAAGAAAAAAAAGATGAAAGCAGGTTTGCAAGAATCCCAATTGCACTGGATCATACTGGAGGCTTTAGAGCTGTCAAAACAAAGTTTCTAATTTTGACTGTAGTCAAACACTTTCCTACCAAGCAAGAAGAACTCAATATACAGTTTTATTTGTTTTATAAATAGTTTAGTGAAAAGAATAATATATGTGATTTGCACTAGCTGAAAAATGTTTGCCTAGTAAAACTTTATCACTGAATGTGAATGTTGTAAGCCTAAAAGACACACAGAAGTAAATAAAATTGATGCCACACCTTTACAAAAACACCTCCTAAACTGCAGGTATCATGGTGAATGGAATCATTTAACAAGTTACTGCCAGACAAGTGAAAGCTCCTGTCACCTTCTACAGGGATTTTCAGAATATGTTCCCTAGATACTCAAGCTCCTACAAAGGTCAATCAGTTGATGAATCAATAGATATTCTACAGGAAATCATCACCATAATTATATGATGTAGATCATTTCTGTGATTTTTTTTTTTTACTATTCTCAATCCATCTATTCTTTTTTGTACAATATTTTCAATGAAGTGACTTGAAAATATTTTTATAAACTAATAAGAAAGAGAGAAACAATGTGACACATAGCATTATAGCGTAAAAAATCCAAAGATCTACCCATTACTAGGAATATGATTAGGGAAAGTTATCAAATCTTTTCTGTCTTATCATTTGCAACTGAAAACATGGGAATGAAAAGTAATAAACTCAAAAATTGTTGTGAAGGTTGAATTAGATAACATATGGAAAGGGTAATTGTCAAATATGTACCTGCACATAATAGGCATTCAGTAAATAGAAGTCCTTTTATTTTTTGTGGCTCTCTTCAGTTTGCGCTCCACCAGTCTCACTGCTACCCCAATTTCCCAACAGATACGTGGAAGGAAAACACACACACACATGCACACACACACGTGCACACACGCACATGTGCACAAGGCTTCAAAAATGTTACTATTATAAAGTTTCTAAGAATAAATTAGATAGATGGTAAAAATGAACCTCCACCTTTTATTATTAATATCCCAGTTTTGGATAACCGTTTGTTTGTATTCTGGGTGGGAGAGAAATCCTAGCACATATGTCATAAACCAAGTGCTGGAGGTGCCTGAACCTTCATCCTTTGTTATAGCATGGGGGTAAATAACCCAAGCTAGAGCAGTCAGGCCGGTAATAGAAGTTTGAATTTTACAAGCATAACACAAAGAAGAAAGGGGTTTTTAGACATTGGATTCATCACAGTGGCATGCAGCAAACATTTTTCCAGCAGGACTTTGGCTGAGCAGCCTGAAGTTCATCATCAAGAACATCCTGGGTCCTGCCTGTTTTCCAAACCTGACCTGCCAGCTTTCTCTGGACTCTGTGAGCTCCCGAAATCCTTCTACATAGGCCCTTTGCACTTGGAGTCACAGTTGGTTGTTTGCAACCCAGAACCACATCTAAGGAATAGGGTAGAATTCTGAAGTCAGAAGACATTCCATGCTTCCTGATATTGATCTGTAGCAAAATTTAATCAGAAATAGATGCTAGAGAAAAGAATTTCAAAATGTTCCCTAATGTCTTTTATAGAACAAAAGCTAGTATTAAGAAATTTACTTTTGGATCCAGGCAAATCCCTAGTCTATTCTTGGAGAAAATTACTACCATTAAATAATTTCAAAAGTCTGCCTCCCAGCATGTTGGCCGTTAGCACAGCCACTGATTTATAAAGAAAAAGCTGGCTGCCAGATTAACATAAAACCCAGACCACAGCTCATCCTTTATGGAAAAATCAAGAAAGAACTTCTTTTTTCTTCTCTAGTCATCTCACTATGGTGTTAATGGAGTATTTGTGAGATTTTCATCTTATAATGACACTTCTCATTATACTCTTACTTCTGAACAATTCTCTGAGCCTGAATCTTTCCTCATAGCTTAGAAAACTCATACTAGTCCTTGAAAATGGAACTTTGTCATCTATGACTGTTTCTCGTATTTATAAAACAAAACAATAGAGAAAAATCGATGATGTCTAAACAGTGCTTCAAGATGATGTATTCAGTAAAATATTGTATTATTATAAAAGCAAAATTAAAATCTCACATGTAGACCGCAAATATAAACTTGTTAACTTGAAGCTTTGAAAAAAGAACACAAGGTCTAGCCAAGGAGCTGCAAAGCTATGGCTTAGACTGGTTCCTTAGGAGCGGAGCCTTGAAGTGAGGATTGTGATACACAGCAAGAAGCTGAAGTTAGCAGCTCAGAAAGAGACAGTCCTGGCTTCAATCTTCTATAAGCCCGCCTCCACTCTTCACGCTACTGCAGTTTATGTGAATCAAGCAACTCCCCCTACCTGTTTATTTTTATGTATTTATTTATTTGTGTAAGCTAGTTTGCATTAGTTTTCAGTCATTTGCAGCCAAACAATCCTGATTTTAAAAGTAGGGAGTATTAACTTGAGAACTGCTCTCCGTTTAGGAGAAAAAGAGGCCAACAACAACCAGAGCCCGTTTAAAAAGAACAATGACAACAGAAAGTTTCTTCTGAGACCTAGCCTGGAAATCAGCATGCTCCAGATCTTCTGGGGATCACGATTCTTATGACATTCTATTATTTTATAAGCAAATTTTGCTAACTTCTGTGTCTCTATGTGACTGTTCTGATTCATGTCTCAGAAAAATGGAAATAACATCTATTAGATCAAATTTACCTCCAAATTCTGTCCCTTCCTAGTTTTGTAAGCTTAGAGCAGTCACTTCCTTCTTGGGGAGCCAAATGGAAAGCCATATGTAGATAGCTGGCCACCTCAAAACCGAAGGCTCGGAGAGGAAGAGAGAGGTTCTATGCCTTGTCAGAGTCGTAGGACAGAGATGAGAGAAATTTCAAAATGTCTGGTAAACTCTGTCTCCAAAACATTATGTGAATATGCGCACTTCTCCACTCCAATGCCAGTTGTCACCGCCTCTTACCTGGATGACTTCAACAGCCTTCTACCTGGTCTCCCTGCTCCCATTCATACCTTTCTGCAATCCAGCTCCACACAGCTGCCAGAAGGATGCTTCTGGTTTTATTCTGGCACACTGCTTCATTTTCTTAATGGTATTTATCACAATCACCAGACTTCTAGTGTATTTATTGCCTTTCTCCTTCCATTAGAATGCTAATTCCCTGAGAGCATGAAACTAGCCTAATTCACTGCTATATTTCCGGCACCTAGAACTGTGGCTGACACATTATATGGGCTCAATAAACAAATATTGATTGCATGCATGGCTAAATGAATACTGAATGGTTCTCAGCTTTGTTTCTTTATTGAAAATTAAAGATGGAAAATGCTGCTGCTTTTTTTTTTTTTGAGTCAATTTCAAGTTTCTCCAGGCAATCATTTTAAAGACAACACATTCCTTGAGGACAAGGGTCACATCATTGTGGCACTACCTCACACGCAATCAGTATTCAATAAGTGTCTCCTAAATAAATTATAAATCCTGGTTCCTCCCTCTGCCACGGTCAAGGTAATTTTTTGTTATTTTTCTGCCTATAAGCTTAGTAGATCTCTTCACTACCTAATAATATAATGCTGCATTAGTAATACTACTCTGTATAACTAGCATTAGGTATAGTATTTTTATATTTAAAAATTTTTAAAAACTTTAAAAATGAAAGATGTCTTTAAGTAAATTTAGTATTGTTCTGATGTGTCTGTATCTGGATTCATCTGGCCAGCATTTTGATAGGATTTCTTTGTAATTTGGTGGAGGTGATACTAGTTTTATCTTATTTTATTTTGAGTGAGAAGAATGTTATTTTAAAACTCATTTATGTGAGTTACCATATTAATAACTACAAAACAATGATTCATACTAGCAGGGAAGACATTGTAGAAACCCAGAATTATTTTTTAGGAATATGGTCATAATTCTGAAGTGGAATATGGGAATCTTTCCTTAAAAATTCCCAACATGTGTATGCTTTCTTGTTCCTAAGTCCAGCTGTTAAGTTTTTTAAACCTAATATTTTAATCTAACATTTGTATCGCTAAATTTTCTTTTAAAATGTTCCTTTTGTCATTTATTGATTTTCCTGGATTTGACATAACAGGTATTTTATAAGATGACATATATGCTATTTTCTGTTCACATAAATTGAAGTAGCTAAGTCCCTTTATGTCTGCCATATTTACTAACGTACCTGGCACAAAATGCACCAGAATCTAGGGCAGTCGTTTTATGTAAATGAACATGAGTTTACATTGCTAATATAATTGTTGATCCATTTAAAACTTGTGCAATAAAGTATGTATGCAGTTACTGAGTTGTCAGCAAAAAATTTAACCTCTTTGTGATAAAACATAATAATAAAATAAAAATGAATTTAGTATTGTTCTAACTAATCCAAGAGCTAGTATTAGCACCGAAGGGTGGAAGCAAAAGGGAGGACAGATTGTGACTCGCTCAATATAAGGGAAATGAATTTTTCTAATAGAAAGAACAGTTCAAGTTCAATTGGGGTATTCTAAGGCATCATGGCATGGAGGAAACAAGGACAAATGGATTCTAAATGGTTCTCAGCTTTGTTTCTTTATTGAAAATTTATTGGCCTTTCAGTCCCAGCCTGTCCACTTAATAGCTCTGCTACCTTGACCAAATCACTCAATTCCTCTCAGCTTTAGTTTTTGTCATTATCAATAACTTTGGCAACAAAAATGCCTATCTCATAAGGTTATTGTAAGAAATTTTTTAAAAACTATGTGTGAGAAAGAGCCTGGCACAATCTTGGCTCTAAGAAAATTCCTAGAGCTCTTGAAAAGTAAAAAAATTCCTATTATTAAGGGTGTTCAACAAAGCATAAACAAAGCTGAAACAATTTCACTAAGAATATTCTAGAAAGATATCAAATATTAGATTAGTTGTTTACCTAAATGGGCTTTGTGAATTCAGGTTCTATATTTGTAAAATAAGAGGGTGTGAATTATAAAACCAGGCTCTTTCTCACACATTTTTTCTTTATATTAATGTCTCTACATCTCCGTCTGTCCTCAGTACTTGAGGGCTCTGATGCTCTACCCATCTAATCCATTAAGCAACCTTAAGTGGTCTCCTTAAAACATAAAGCAGACCAAATCATTCCCCTATAGCTTTCAGTTGTTTTTCATTGTACTTGTGGTAGAAATCTAAACTCCCAAACAAAAATGACAAGGTTTTGAATTATCTGGCCCTGCCTCCCTCCCTAACTGGCCTTGCAGGGCAATCTCTTTTCTACTCACTCTAATCCATCCATCTGGCCTTCTTTCAGTTCCTCCAATGCTTCCAGTATATTCCTACACTGACACCTTCACATGTTGCTCTTTCTTCCTTGAAGTCTTATCTTGTAAGACTCATCATCAGTGACCTTTTTCCCAGAGATGCCCTCCCTAACCCCAATGCACCAATAGGAGATCTTCTTTGACACTTTCCCAAAGCATCTTTCTCTTGCCTCCATAAAGAGCTCGTTTTTGATGTATAAAAAGGTATGCCAGCATCCATCTGCGCTTCTCTGGTCAAGTGGGCAGAGCAAATATCATTGGAGCAGAAGTTTCAGAAGAATTACTTATTTTGGTACATTTAGAATCATTAGCTTTACATAGTGGAAATTGTGTGGTATGACAAAGGAAAACTCACACAACACTCTGTGGTATAGACTCTGCCGGTCACTTGGGAAGAGGCAGACAGTGCCTCAGGGGCCCAGGGCCTTCTGTGAAAGAGGAGACTGAGAAACTGAACCTCTTCTCTCAAGATTTGAAGCTAAGAAACTTGGAGCAGAGTGGATTTGGCCACATTAACTACAGGGAAAAGACATAAAAGCCTTCAAAGCAAACTTATTGAATGGGAAAAACTGGGCGTTGTGGTGCACACCTAATAGTACAACTACTCAGAGGTTGAGGCTGGAGGATCACTTGAGCCAAGTAGTTCAAGGCTGCACTGAGCTATGATCACACCACTGTACTACAGCCTGGGTAACAGAGCAAGACCCTATCTCAAAATAAAATAAATTAATTAAAAATAAAAAATAAAAGAAAGGGAAAGACACATTTGTCAGGAGATAATCTGAGTACCAGCCAGAGCCTAATGACCCAAGAGGTAAGGCTGATTCTAGAGCAGCATGTGGCCTGAGGTCAGCAGCCCTTTGAGTCCATGTACTTGCTCTAGCAGTATTTGTGCTCTGGAGAACTGCAGCTGAGCATTACGGCTGGAGTCATAGGTGTGAATTAATGTGCTCCCTAATTATGGAGTCCAAGCACAGACCCAGTACATTTGGGGCCAAGCATGTTCCATTAGGGCCATCACGCTGCAGTGGACCAGCACTGTCCTGCTCACATGAGGCCAATCTCATGTGTGGTAGTAAGGGCAACCACAGTAAGACCCATCAGACTTAAATTTGTTTATTGGAATGACTGATTATCTACTGCCTGTCTACCTTAATAGACTGAAAGCTACGTGAAGGAAGACAGCATTCCATTTGGTTTACCATCAAGGCTACCACGTAGAGCTGCACAGATTGCCTACTGCTCAACTCCAAAGATTGTCATTATCTTACAATATAATGTGAATAACACTCTCTTGAGCAACGTAACTATTTAACCTGTATAGCTACATGAATCAGTGCTGGCCACCACCATATTGCCGGAGTGATGAGAGTGGTAGGCACATAACAAGCTCTCAATAAATATTTATAGACTCATTGGATAAAAGAATGTATGATCTATTTTGTCCATTTGCATACATTTCTTTGCTTCTTCCTAATAAGTCTTTAGGTATTCCCCCCAAATATCTGAAATAGTATGTCCAATAGGGACTGTTTAATCTATTTAGAGCTACAGGAAATGAGAACTGAAAGGAAGATTAGAGTCATTAATCGTTTTATCTTACCGATTAGAAAAGGGAAGTCCGGCAAGATAAAGTGACTTAGATCACATGGCAAGCCCATGACCAGATCCAGGTCTCTTGCCATCTAGTGCCTTGTTCTCTCTGTGGCACTCACTTGCTTCTTTAATAACTTTCTTCTGTTCTTCTTATGAAGCAGAGAGGAGTCCTCACAAGTCAGGGGTCACTTAATCACTGATGCTACTCCGTGGCTGAGGAGCTGGCTGTTGAGGCATTCTTCTATTTGGGGAAATATGCAAGTGTGTGATCTGCCAGAAGCTCTGACCCAAATAAGGTTATTGGTAGCAGGACATTTCCAGTGAAATTTCATATATCAAACAGCAATTAGTGCTCCACTTTACTGTCTTGTGAATTTCTTAGAATGAATCTAATCTTTTACAATCATTCTTTCATCTTTTTCAACATTAATCACATACTTCTTTTTTCCAAATTTTTATGAATCACAACAGCAGCATATTCTCAACCATAGAAAATGACATTTATAATGTATTCAGAAAGAGAGACAAAAAGATATACAAATCAAATTTACTTTCAGGATATAACAAAAATTAGTGGAAAGTATGTGTTTTAAATTACACTTAATATTTGGGGACCAATTATTGCTTGAAATAAATAGGCTTCCAGTTCCAACATGGCCTTTTGTTTTTATATTACCAAGAGTTTTTACACAGTAATGGTATTTGGTGGAGAATTTATCTTGTATTTATATTGCACAACTTTTGCCTAAATTAGTAGGTGTTTTCTTTTTTCTAATATAAAGTGGAAATACTCAAGCTTCTTCTTCCATTTCTGCTACCATTTTTCATTTTAGATTGATGATCCTTCAAATATCTATCATAAAATCAGTTCGCTAAAATAATATTTGGTTTTAAGTAAGCACCCACATGAGTCACTGAAATGTCCTCCTTAAAAATGTCATCCCAGAGAATATCTCGGAAGGCCGCTGGATAGGAAAATAACATATTGTGCTATTTGCAGGCTGCAAATAATATTAATGGGTTGTCAGGACCTGGTCAAACTATGTGAAGCAGTTTACAACTCTATGATTCACACACTTTGGTCTGATTTAAGGCTTGTGTAAATTCAATTCTGGGCTGTCAGTCAGCAGCAGAGGTTCTGTTCAGCCCCAACATTTCTAACTGCCTGTGAAAAGATGAAGACAACTGAGTGAGAGACTCTCAAGAAATTTGCAGAATGACTTAATCCTAGACAACAGTTAGATGCACAATTAGTTCAACTCAAGATTCCATAGAACAGGTTTGTGCACATATAGGATAACAGGAAGAAGACCCTGATTGGAAAGAGCTCACACGAGAGGATGTGGGTGCTAGCAAGACCCACAGTTAACTCCAACACAGAGGAGTGACTGTTCAGGTGGGGAGGGGAACTACTCACTGCAGATAAGTCCTCCCTTTCTCAGGGCCACAGAGCAGAAAAGAGCATTCCAGACCTGTGACAGAGGCCTTCAGGACACAAGGTACTAACTCCTCCCTCGGGTGTAAGAGAAAGGGGAAATGGGATCAGTGTGTTTTGGAGTTAGAGAGCTAACTAGAAGCTGTAAAAGGGAATAGATTATAGGGCTGAGAGAATGCAGAGGAGAGATGGTGGCAGGGGAAGGGAAGGAGGGATGAATTACAATACCTCATAAAAATGTAGGCACCCTGTAATCCCAGCACTTTGGGAGGCTAAGGTGGGCGGACCACGAGGTCAGGAGATCAAGACCATCCTGGCTGACACGGTGAAACCCTGTCTCTACTAAAAATACAAAAAAACTAGCCAGGCATGGTGGTGGGTGCCTGTAGTCCCAGTTACTCAGGAGGCTGAGGCAGGAGAATGGAATGAACCTGGGAGGCAGAGCTTGCAGTGAGCCGAGATCACACTACTGCACTCCAGCCTGGGTGACAGAGTGAGACTCCGTCTCAAAAAATAAAAATAAAAAACAAGTTAGGCACACTTGGTTTACCATTTTTCTTTCTTTCTCTTTTTGAAAGTTGCATTCTCTACCACATTTTTTTCCCCAGTGAACTATAACTAATCAAGCTGTGAAACACTACTTGCCTCTTTTCTCCAGTTTGTTAGGAGAAAGGTCTATCTCAACACAACAGTCAATATTACTATCTAGTAAAACATCACAGTGGTATTCCTCATATGGAAGGAATATTCCCAGTTTGCTAAAAGGACTCAGTAATAAAGTATTTTCATAGTAGTGTATACTACCCCATTATTTTCACATATGTTAATCTTGTTGGTTTTCATTCTAATACTGTGAAATGAGCTGGCTAGGCACTTTTATTTCAAGAGAGAGAAAGAAAGAAAGAGAGAAAGAAAGAGAGAGAGAGAGAGAGAGAAAGAAAGAAAGAAAGAAAGAGAGAGAGAGAGAGAGAGAGAGAGAAAGAAAGAAAGAAAGAAAGAAAGAAAGAAAGAAAGAAAGAGAAAGAAAGAAAGAAAGAAAGAAAGAAAGAAAGAAAGAAAGAAA